>NW_024059281.1:0-38128 GCF_016432855.1 Salvelinus namaycush | reverse complement strand
GAGTGAAGCTTTCAGAGAGAGGTTTAGTGGTTTTATATTTAATAATCTCAACCCACCCAATTCATATTCATTATACAGATAGACACGCTGTAATTTGTCTGGTTTAGCGTCCCAGATAAAGCTAAAATTTTTTTTGCTCATATGATTTGAAAAACGAATCAGTAGGAGGCAGCTCCATAAGTACAGTTGAAGTCTTGAAGTTTACGTACACCCTATCCAAATACATTTAAACTCAGTTTTACACAATTCCTGACATTTAATCCCAGTAAACATTCCCTGTTTTAGGTCAGTTAGGATCACCACTTTATTTTAAGAATGTGAAATGTCAGAATAATAGTAGAGAGAATGATTTAATTCAGCTTTTATTTCTTTCATCACATTCCCAGTAGGTCAGAAGTTTACATACACTCAATTAGTATTTGGTAGCATTGCTGGTAAATTGTTTAACTTATTATCTATGCATAGTCCCTTTACTCTTACCTACATGTACAAAATAACTTGACTAACTTGTACCCCATGTATATAGCCTCGTCGTTATTTTATTGTGTTAATAAAATGTGACAAACCTGGCTGCCCAGAGAGGACAGTCTGGCTACAGAGACCAGTCGTCACAGACAAACCTGGCTGCCCAGAGAGGACAGTCTGGCTACAGAGACCGGTCGTCACAGACCAACCTGGCTGCCCAGAGAGGACAGTCTGGCTGTAGAGACCGGTCGTCACAGACAAACCTGAATACTAACGTCCTGCCACAGCCTGAGGGACACTGAATACTAACGTCCTGCCACAGCCCGAGGGACACTGAATACTAACGTCCTGCCACAGCCCGAGGGACACTGAATACTAACGTCCTGCCACAGCCCGAGGGACACTGAATACTAACGTCCTGCCACAGCCTGAGGGACACTGAATACTAACGTCCTGCCACAGCCCGAGGGACACTGAATACTAACGTCCTGCCACAGCCCGAGGGACACTGAATACTAACGTCCTGCCACAGCCCGAGGGACACTGAATACTAACGTCCTGCCACAGCCCGAGGGACACTGAATACTAACGTCCTGCCACAGCCCGAGGGACACTGAATACTAACGTCCTGCCACAGCCCGAGGGACACCGAATACTAACGTCCTGCCACAGCCCGAGGGACACCGAATACTAACGTCCTGCCACAGCCTGAGGGACACTGAATACTAACGTCCTGCCACAGCCCGAGGGACACCGAATACTAACGTCCTGCCACAGCCTGAGGGACACTGAATACTAACGTCCTGCCACAGCCCGAGGGACACCGAATACTAACGTCCTGCCACAGCCCGAGGGACACCGAATACTAACGTCCTGCCACAGCCCGAGGGACACTGAATACTAACGTCCTGCCACAGCCTGAGGGACACTGAATACTAACGTCCTGCCACAGCCCGAGGGACACCGAATACTAACGTCCTGCCACAGCCTGAGGGACACTGAATACTAACGTCCTGCCACAGCCCGAGGGACACTGAATACTAACGTCCTGCCACAGCCTGAGGGACACTGAATACTAACGTCCTGCCACAGCCCGAGGGACACTGAATACTAACATCCTGCCACAGCCTGAGGGACACTGAATACTAACGTCTGCATAGTAAAGAGTTACTACTAATGATGGTAGTTGTAGTACCGATGTAATGGTGAGGATGACAGTTATATTCTCCGTGTTTCAGCCTTTTATATTTATTCAATTCTAATATTGACGGTTACCATTTTATAGTTGTTATTCTTTAAAAAAAAAACTTTATTTTTTACTTTATACACCGTTGCTTTGACACTATTGACGCAAATACGTTGAACACGTGTGAGTAACCGCCAACGCTGCGGCCCCCCCCGCCAACGCTGCGGCCCCCCCCGCCAACGCTGCGGCCCCCCCCGCCAACGCTGCGGCCCCCCCGCCAACGCTGCGGCCCCCCCCGCCAACGCTGCGGCCCCCCCCGCCAACGCTGCGGCCCCCCCGCCAACGCTGCGGCCCCCCCGCCAACGCTGCGGCCCCCCCGCCAACGCTGCGGCCCCCCCCGCCAACGCTGCGGCCCCCCCCGCCAACGCTGCGGCCCCCCCCGCCAACGCTGCGGCCCCCCCGCCAACGCTGCGGCCCCCCCGCCAAAGCTGCAATTTAACTGCATGTCTTTTGTTATAGAAATAAAATATCACTTGGTAACGATAATTTCAATCTGATTCCATGTCTAGAAGATCAAAACGTTTTCAGTCATCTATGATTGTGTAGTGTGTTTTACCCGGAAGTGATGGAAGAACTCTTGGTAGCCTCCCTTGAGGACGTAGAGTTCTGGGTAGTGCAGGTTAGGGTACTCGTACTCGTTCATCGTCCTGTCCCGCTCACGTACGAAACGACACATCCTGGGCCCTCGCTCTGAGGAGAACTCACAGTGGAAGACGAGGAGGACCCTGCGGTCAGGGGAGAGAGGGGCGATGGGGGTGTGTAGGAGGTACTCCTCTACCTGCTCCTCCTGGTGGAGGTTCAGGGCTCCTTTGATGTGGCCCCCCTCAAACTCATACGGGTAGCGACAGTCAATCACCACGATCCTCTCGACTAGATGATCCAGCTGGCCGCTCAGAGCGGACACCATCTGAGGAACAGACAGACAGGTTAGTCCCAGGTTATAGATGATCCAGCTGGCCGCTCAGAGCGGACACCATCTGAGGAACAGACAGACAGGTTAGTCCCAGGTTATAGATGATCCAGCTGGCCGCTCAGAGCGGACACCATCTGAGGAACAGACAGACAGGTTAGTCCCAGGTTATAGATGATCCAGCTGGCCGCTCAGAGCGGACACCATCTGAGGAACAGACAGACAGGTTAGTCCCAGGTTATAGATGATCCAGCTGGCCGCTCAGAGCGGACACCATCTGAGGAACAGACAGGTTAGTCCCAGGTTATAGATGATCCAGCTGGCCGCTCAGAGCGGACACCATCTGAGGAACAGACAGGTTAGTCCCAGGTTATAGATCCTCTCGACTAGATGTCATTCTAAAGCATATTAATACGTCAGGGTTTGAATAGAGCTTTAAGCAGCATGAACATTCAAGCCTCAAGCCTGATGAGCCATATACAGAGCCTTCAGAAAGTATTCAGACCCCTTGACTTTTTCCACATTTTGTTACTTTATTCTAAAATGGATTGAAAAAAATACAAATTCTCAGCAATTTACACACAATACCCCATAATGCCAAAGAATACAATTTTTTTTCCACTCAAGCCATTACCACGAGCCCGTCCTCCCAATTAAAAAGGTGTCACCAACCACCTGTGGCTGATACCATGTAAAATGTTATCATGTTTCATTTTTGGGGGGTGGGGGGGGCTACAGCTAAACACTGTTCCTCACCATCTCAGGTAAAGAGATAGGACAAGCCAAACCATCGTGGTGAAGAAATGAAAGGGTGACTGTTCCTCACCATCTCAGGAGTGATGTATTTGAGGTCCTGGTGTTTTCCCTCCACGGTAGACAGGGCGAAGGGTTTGGTGAAGTCTCCAATCAGCTCCTTATCCAGCAGCTTCTCAATCTCGGTGTGGTTACAGAACGATTTAGAGCGCTGTACGTGGCGCTCAGAAAATACCTGGATGGTGAGAGAGGAGACAGACAGAGAGAGACAGACAGAGACAGGCAGAGAGAGACAGACAGACAGACGAGACAGAGAGAGAGAGAGAGAGACAGAGACAGAGACAGAGAGACAGAGAGACAGACAGAGAGACAGACAGACAGACAGAGAGACAGACAGAGAGACAGAGAGAGAGACAGAGACAGAGAGACAGAGAGACAGAGAGACAGAGACAGAGAGACAGAGAGACAGACAGAGAGAGGTCATTTCAGGGGCTCATGTAGAATAACAGCAGGAGTTGGTACTGTACAGAGTCTCTTGTAGAATAACAGCAGGAGTTGGTACTGTACAGAGTCTCTTGTAGAATAACAGCAGGAGTTGGTACTGTACAGAGTCTTCAGATTGTATTCATAACCCTAGACATTATCCACATTTTATTGTGTTACAAAGTGGGATTGAAATGGATTTGATCATTTATTTTGTTTATAACGATCTACACAAAAGACTCTAATAACAAAGTAGAAGAAAAAAATGTACATTTGTAATGTAAAATACCACACTGAGTGTACAGAACATTAGGAACACCTTCCTAATATTGAGTTGCTCCGTCTTTTACCCTCAGAACAGCCTCAATTCGTCAGGGCATGGACTCTACAAGGTGTTGAAAGCGTTCCACAGGGATGCTGGTCCATGTTGACTCCAATGCTTCCCACAGTTGTGTCAAGTTGTCTGGATGTCCTTTGGGTGGTGGACCGTTCTTGACACACACAGGAAACTGTTGAGCGTGAAAAACCCAGCAGCGTTGCAGTTCTTGACACAAACCGGTGCGCCTGGCACCTACTACCATACCCCGCTCAAAGGCACTTACATATTTTGTCTTTCCCATTCACCCTCTGAATGGCACACATACTCAATCCATGTCTCAAGGCTTAAAAATCCTTCTTTAACCCGTCTCCCCCTCTTCATCTACACCGATTGAAGAGGATTTAATAGGTGACATCAATAAGGGATCATTCTTTTACCTGGACAAGCATTTTGCTACACTCGCAATAACATCTGCTAACCATGTGTATGTGACCAATAAAATTTGATTTTGATTCACCTGGTCAGTCTGTCATGGAAAGAGCAGATGTTCCTAATGTTTTGTCCACTCAGTGTATCTTGATTAGATAAGTATTCAACCACCCTGAGTCAATACATGTTAGTCACCTCTGGCAGTGATTACAGTAGAGTGTGTTTCTGGGTAAGTCTCCAAGAGCTTTCCACACCCTGGATTAGGCGACATTTGACCATTATTCTTTTCAAAACTCTTCAAACTCTGTCATATTGGGGTGTTGATCATTGCTAGACAACCATTTATGACAAAGTCTTGACAAAGTACCAGTTAAAAGTATGGACACCTACTCATTCCAGGGGTTTTCTTAATTTGTACTATTTTCTACAGAATAATAGTGAAGACATCAGAACTATGAAATAACACATATGGAATCATGTAGTAACCAACACAAACGTAAATGTATGTTGTATTGTGAACTGGTGAAAGGTTGTTGGAGTGCTTCCTTCGTTGCCTATTGAGGGTATCAACGTTATCCTTGGGAATAACTTGGATGGTGAGCGGGTATGGCCTGTCGGGTCTCCATCTCTAGTGGTTTCCACTAATCCATCGTTTGGAGGAATTCACAATGAGAGCGAGCAGCGTTTCCCCAGAGGTGTTCTCGGAGCGAGCAGCGTTTCCCCAGAGGTGTTCTCGGAGCGAGCAGCGTTTCCCCAGAGGTGTTCTCGGAGCGAGCAGCGTTTCCCCAGAGGTGTTCTCGGAGCGAGCAGCGTTTCCCCAGAGGTGTTCTCGGAGCGAGCAGCGTTTCCCCAGAGGTGTTCTCGGAGCGAGCAGCGTTTCCCCAGAGGTGTTCTCGGAGCGAGCAGCGTTTCCCCAGAGGTGTTCTCGGAGCGAGCAGCGTTTCCCCAGAGGTGTTCTCGGAGCGAGCAGCGTTTCCCCAGAGGTGTTCTCGGAGCGAGCAGCGTTTCCCCAGAGGTGTTCTCGGAGCGAGCAGCGTTTCCCCAGAGGTGTTCTCGGAGCGAGCAGCGTTTCCCCAGAGGTGTTCTCGGAGGGCGCAGTGACGCGGGTCCATGAGCCGTGGCGACCTGGTCACTGAGCCGGCTAACGACGAAGTTACAAAGAAATATGTCACCACTTTCCCTATGATCCCGGTATCTGTACCCTGCTCCGATCTAATCAAGGCGCAACGGGCTGACCCCACATTAGAAGAGTTGCATGACCAAATTGTGCCTGTAGAACAGTTGGGAGATGTCACCTATGGCTATTTTCTCCAGGATGAGGTCCTGATGAGAAGGTGGGTGTCTCGTGGTGGTTGTTTTGAGAGGCTAGGAGCGCTGGAACGTTTCCATCAAACACTTAAGTCTTTGTTGAGAGCTTATTGTACTGAGATGGATAAGGATTGGGAGAGGTTGAAATGGTTACTGTTTGCCGACAGGGAGGTTTCACAGGAGAGCACAGGTTTCAATCCAAATGACCTAGTGTTCGGACATAGTCTGCGTGGGCTTCTAGCGGTGCTCCAGGATGTCTGGAAGTCTCCCAAGCTACCTCAGTCCCTGTTATCTTGTGTGTGATGTCCAGCGGCGCCTGTACACCGCTGGTGAGATGGCTAAAGAGAAGCTGTCATCGTCACAGGGGAGGATGAAAGGACTATTTGATTGGCGAGCTGAGCCAATCACTTTAGTCCAGGTGACCAGGTTCTTGCTCTGCTGCCAATTGTTGGTTCTCCTTTTCAGGCCAAGTTTCAAGGTCCATATACAGTGGTGCGCCAGTACACTGAGCAAAACTATCTAGTTGCCACTCCAGAACGGAGAAAAATGCACCAACTGTGCCATGTAAATCTGCTAAAACCCCTATTACCCACGTTCCTCTGGGGCCGAAGAGTGGGAGTCCGCAGAGGACGGTAAACCTGTTCTTTTGGCCAGTACGGTTACATTGCTGGGTTCTTCTTTTTGTCATGTTAGGACTGTGCATGGTGAAGATGTCCCAGGTCCCAACTACTGCGTACTGCAGGGTAGAATGAAAAATTCAGTCACTGGATGTTTTGAATAACCTTCTAGCTCATCTACCTGCTGACAGGCGAGACGAGTTGGTCGGTCTGATTCTTCTAGTTCTTTTCTGATACACCGACAAACCTAATAGAACACAATATTAAAACAAGTATTCGGTTATGAGTTTCGGCGTAAAGCACCCGTCCCTTTTCAGCGCCTTATGAATTAGGGTTGTCTCCGGTCTGGTCTCCGGTCTGGTCTCCGGTCTGCGCTGCGGTCTCCGGTCTCCGGTCTCCGGTCTCCGCTGTTTATCTGGACGATGTAAAAGTTTATGAAGATATTTGGGAGGAGAATCTGTCCCATATTCGAGCCTTGTTCGACCGCCCGGCTGAAGGTCACCTCAGTATCAATCTGGCTAAGTGCGAGTTTGCTCAGGCGACCGTTACGTACCTTGGTGAGGTGGTTGGGCAGGGTGAAGTGCGTCCTGTTCGGGCTAAAGTGGTAGCTATTGATGCTTTTCCACCGCCAACTACTAAAAATAGAAACTGATGCATGTCTTGGAAATGATTGGTTATTACCGTAGTTTCTATAGGAACTTCTCTACTGTAGTTGCTCCCCTGACAGATTTGCTGAAAGTTAAGGCGGTTTTACACCTGGTCTTCTCTCTTGTCAACAGGCTTTTGAGGATGCAAAGAGATTGCTTACCTCAACTCTGGTGCTAGCTGCTCCTCGAGTAGACGCGAGTCACGTGGGGGCAGGTGCAATCCTGCTGCAAGCAGGTCTATGTCGGGTCGGGAGTAGTACCTATTGTGGTCTGAACCGACCATAACCCTCTCACCTTCTTGAGGTCTACGATGTGTCCTAACCAGAGGATAATGAGATGGTGTTTGTTTTTAATAGGCATTCCATGTCGATGTGCGGCACATCAGAGGGGACTGAATGTCATTGCTGACGCGCTCCTCTCCTGTTCCTGAACGCGTCTGGTCCGATTGATCGGTGGACACACGTTCTTATACGCGTTGTCCCCAAAAGGTAATGCGTGTCGTCCACTGTTTGTTTTGTCCAGTCTTCTGTCCCCTGCTGTCCTTGTTTTTTTCTTTCCTCTTAAAAAAAAGGTTGCTGAGGGCTGGAGAGGACGAGGTTGGCTGGGGCAGTGGGTTTACCAGAGCAGTATTGATTGGTTGGTGTGGTGTTCCGGGGTTCTTGGTGGTCATGATCCTCCTACTCTATCGAATTCTCTCTTCGCTCGTTTTCCTTAATAGGATGTCGGTGGGCGAAGCCGGGTGGGTCATCAGCCAAATGTGGCTCGGGTGTGTCCCGGGGATAAATACATCGAGGAGACTCTCCACACAGACAAACTGTTGTTTTTGGTTGTGGCACTTTGGTACTTCTTTGTGTTAATTTGTTTTGGCACCTCTCAACACCATTATCACCATCTATCTATACATCCACTCACTTTGTTACTTGGATATAGTTGACTTTAATAAATATGTTTGTTATTTCTTTATTTCCGTGTTGTCTCCCCCTTTTTGTTACGAGCCGGTTCGTAACACAAGCATACCCATAACATGATGCAGCCACCACCATGCTTGAAAATATGGAAAGTTGTACTCAGTAACGTGTTGTATTGGATTTGCCCCAAACATAACACTTTGTATTCAGGACAAAGTGATTTGAGTCACAATTTTTTTGTTGTTGCAGTATTACTTTAGTGCCTTGTTGCAAATCAGGATGCATATTTTAGAGAAAAAGAAACATGTATTATGTACAGGCTTCCTCCTTTTCACTCTGAATTAGGTTAGTATTGTGGTGTAACTACAATGTTGTTGACCCATCCTCAGTTTCCTCGTATCACAGCCATTAAACTCTGTTTAAAAGTCACCATTTCCTCTCGCGGTGAAACGAGGCCGTTTCCTCTCACGGTGAAACGAGGCCATTTCCTCTCACGGTGAAACGAGGCCATTTCCTCTCACGGTGAAACGAGGCCATTTCCTCTCACGGTGAAACGAGGCCATTTCCTCTCACGGTGAAACGAGGCCATTTCCTCTCACGGTGAAACGAGGCCATTTCCTCTCACGGTGAAACGAGGCCATTTCCTCTCACGGTGAAACGAGGCCATTTCCTCTCACGGTGAAACGAGGCCATTTCCTCTCACGGTGAAACGAGGCCATTTCCTCTCACGGTGAAACGAGGCCATTTCCTCTCACGGTGAAACGAGGCCATTTCCTCTCACGGTGAAACGAGGCCATTTCCTCTCACGGTGAAACGAGGCCATTTCCTCTCACGGTGAAACGAGGCCATTTCCTCTCCGGCAACTAAGTTAGGAAGGACGCCTGTGTCTTTGTAGTGACTGGGTGTATTGATACACCATCAACAGTGTAATTAATAACTTCACCATGCTCAAAGGGATATTCAATGTCTGCTTTTCTATTTTTTTTACTCATCTACCAATCGGTGCCCTCCTTTGCGAGGCATTGGAAAACCTCCCTAGTCTTTGTGGTTGAATCGGTGTTTGAAATTCACTGCTCGATCGAGGGACCTTACAGATAATTGTATGTTTGGGGTAGAGATGAGGTTGTCATTCAACCATCATGTTAAACACTATTATTGTACACAGAGTGAGTCCATGCAGCTTATTACGTGACCTGTTAAGCACATTTTTACTCCTGATTGTAGACTTGCCATAACAAAGGGGTTGAATTCTTCAGCTTTTCATTTATTAAATTTGTAACAATTTGGAAAATCATAATACCACTGACATTATGGGGTATTGTGTGTAGGCCAGTGATGGGGGAAAGAAATCTCCTTAAATCGTAATTTGTAACAAAATGTGTAAAGTCACGGGGTGTGAATACTTTCTGAAGGACCTTAAGTGATTCAACAGATCTAATACATTGCAGTCAGACAAAAACCACTGATCTAGAAAATCACTCCAAATAACAAATCATTTTGTGATCAAGATTAGTGATTCTGTGGTTCTCCTTGCTCAAATCGACCCCCCCCCCCCAAAAAAAAAACCTCACCGATTGTGTACGGGTGGAGACATTAAGCAGGAAGTACCAGGACCAGTTGACTAGGGGGTGGAGACATTAAGCAGGAAGTACCAGGACCAGTTGACTAGGGGGTGGAGACATTAAGCAGGAAGTACCAGGACCAGTTGACTAGGGGGTGGAGACATTAAGCAGGAAGTACCAGGACCAGTTGACTAGGGGGTGGAGACATTAAGCAGGAAGTACCAGGACCAGTTGACTAGGGGGTGGAGACATTAAGCAGGAAGTACCAGGACCAGTTGACTAGGGGGTGGAGACATTAAGCAGGAAGTACCAGGACCAGTTGACTAGGGGGTGGAGACATTAAGCAGGAAGTACCAGGACCAGTTGACTAGGGGGTGGAGACATTAAGCAGGAAGTACCAGGACCAGTTGACTAGGGGGTGGAGACATTAAGCAGGAAGTACCAGGACCAGTTGACTAGGGGGTGGAGACATTAAGCAGGAAGTACCAGGACCAGTTGACTAGGGGGTGGAGACATTAAGCAGGAAGTACCAGGACCAGTTGACTAGGGGGTGGAGACATTAAGCAGGAAGTACCAGGACCAGATGACTAGGGGGTGGAGACATTAAGCAGGAAGTACTGTGAGCAGGTACGTACCATCTTGCTGGGAGAGCAGTCGTCCTGGTCCATGGTGGTGCCATGAGTTTCCGCCAGGCTGCGTCGTCTCTTCACTTTGACCGGCGTGTTCTCGTCCTGGGGGCGCTTCAGAGGTGTGCGGCCCGCCTGGCTTGGCATGGAGGGCGAGCGGAACAGACCCCGCGGCCGACAACGAACCACCGGCTGAGGAAGAGGACAAAGTTTAAGTTAGTTTGATGCCACGTGCTGTTTTCATTCTAGCACGGACTGTGCTGATAGTGGCTGTAAGGGTAGTTGTTCCTACTGACCCTAGTTGAACACCGACGGTGTTACTCTGGATAAGAGCTACAGTTAAAGGAGGAGTTTACCCAGAATCCAGTAACTACCAAGTGACTCCATACATTGAAAATTAGTTTAGTGGACTTTGCCCTCTCCCCCCTGTATTAGTGTACTGACACAGCTGTAAAAAAGGGTCACGTGACTCATGACGTTGCTGGATGCAGGCCTCGCTGCTCCGTTGTCAGTGAATTCATGGTTCAGAAATCAAACATGTGGACAAATTAGTTGTTTTATTGAACGCTTACGGCCAAATGAGCCATTTCTGTCAAAAGTAGTATCGGTTTTAAGTTCGGAAATGTAACCTTTTCCACCCAAAACATTTGCTATTATGTTATGTAGCCGACTGCCACAGCAGTGGAGATGGGTAACAACTGTCGGGGGAATCGTTGCTCCGGACAAACGTCACGTTACGCCCTTATTCACAGATGAGGGGACTTTCAGCAGGGAAGTGAACACAGCAATACACTAAGTAAAACAACCTGTAAATGTCTGATGACCAATGGCCGACGGTGTCACGGAACGTATTTATTTGATCCTGAGTATTCAGATTGAGCTTCAGGTGGCCCCCACCTCTCTAGCCACAGCAGCAGCTGGACCACAGCCCCTACACACCCCTGGTTCAACACCGAGTGGTGCTGCAGCTGGACCAACAGACTGGTGCTGCAGATCCAGTCACCGAGCTACAGAAACGGGCATATGGTGACGGTTCTACGTAGCAGTCCTTACCCATCTCCCCGTCCGTGCCAGTCCTTACCCATCTCCCCGTCCGTGCCAGTCCTTACCCATCTCCCCGTCCGTGCCAGTCCTTACCCATCTCCCCGTCCGTGCCAGTCCTTACCCATCTCCCCGTCCGTGCCAGTCCTTACCCATCTCCCCGTCCGTGCCAGTCCTTACCCATCTCCCCTTCCGTGCCAGTCCTTACCCATCTCCCCTTCCGTGCCAGTCCTTACCCATCTCCCCTTCCGTGCCAGTCCTTACCCATCTCCCCTTCCGTGCCAGTCCTTACCCATCTCCCCTTCCGTGCCAGTCCTTACCCATCTCCCCTTCCGTGCCAGTCCTTACCCATCTCCCCTTCCGTGCCAGTCCTTACCCATCTCCCCTTCCGTGCCAGTCCTTACCCATCTCCCCTTCCGTGCCAGTCCTTACCCATCTCCCCTTCCGTGCCAGTCCTTACCCATCTCCCCTTCCGTGCCAGTCCTTACCCATCTCCCCTTCCGTGCCAGTCCTTACCCATCTCCCCTTCCGTGCCAGTCCTTACCCATCTCCCCTTCCGTGCCAGTCCTTACCCATCTCCCCTTCCGTGCCAGTCCTTACCCATCTCCCCTTCCGTGCCAGTCCTTACCCATCTCCCCTTCCGTGCCAGTCCTTACCCATCTCCCCTTCCGTGCCAGTCCTTACCCATCTCCCCTTCCGTGCCAGTCCTTACCCATCTCCCCTTCCGTGCCAGTCCTTACCCATCTCCCCTTCCGTGCCAGTCCTTACCCATCTCCCCTTCCGTGCCAGTCCTTACCCATCTCCCCTTCCGTGCCAGTCCTTACCCATCTCCCCTTCCGTGCCAGTCCTTACCCATCTCCCCTTCCGTGCCAGTCCTTACCCATCTCCCCTTCCGTGCCAGTCCTTACCCATCTCCCCTTCCGTGCCAGTCCTTACCCATCTCCCCTTCCGTGCCAGTCCTTACCCATCTCCCCTTCCGTGCCAGTCCTTACCCATCTCCCCTTCCGTGCCAGTCCTTACCCATCTCCCCTTCCGTGCCAGTCCTTACCCATCTCCCCTTCCGTGCCAGTCCTTACCCATCTCCCCTTCCGTGCCAGTCCTTACCCATCTCCCCTTCCGTGCCAGTCCTTACCCATCTCCCCTTCCGTGCCAGTCCTTACCCATCTCCCCTTCCGTGCCAGTCCTTACCCATCTCCCCTTCTGTGCCAGTCCTTACCCATCTCCCCTTCTGTGCCAGTCCTTACCCATCTCCCCTTCTGTGCCAGTCCTTACCCATCTCCCCTTCTGTGCCAGTCCTTACCCATCTCCCCTTCTGTGGCTAATGATTTCGGTGGAAAAGTACACGTTTCCTCACTCAAAACCGAGAGCACTTTAGTCTGTACGATTTCAATAAAACAACGAATGTTCACACTTCGGGGATTTCTGAATCATGAATTCACAGGCAAAGGAGCAGAGAGGCCTGCATCCAGCAACGTCACATGACCCGTACAGGGAGAGAGAGACGACAAACTCCACTAAAATGGTTTCAATGTATGGAATCACTTAGGAATTTCTGGATTTTGGGGGTAAACTACCTTTAAAATTACTCAAAAGTAAAATGACTGATTCTGATTTCTTCAAAGAAAGACAGGCAGACTAAAACCAGACATCCGGTGGCTAAACAACCATACCGAGTCATCTCCTGGCATGGTGCGGTCCCTCACAAGCGGAGCGGTCAGCAGGTTGGACATCCCCATGGGCATGTCACACTCCTCCTCACGGTCATCCAGAACGTCAAGGAAACCGTCGTCATCGTCAAGGGAGCAGCGATGCGGGAAGACGGGTCTTCTGTCATCCAATGAGCCGAGGCGTTTAGACGGAGATAGCTAGAGGAAGAAAGGAAGGAAACAAGAAAGGGTTAACTTTGATGTTGTCTGAAAGTCAACCCAACCGCTGGTCCACTGTCACATATTGATGATGTCGGAGTGTCTGTAAGTGTGTGTCCGTGCTACCCACAACGAGTGCTGGGCCAAAGTCCTTGGGCCAGGGGGCAAAGTCCTTGTTCTCCTCCCCTTCACTATGGAAGGCCCTCATACGGCAGGGTGACATGGGCTTGGTGGGCTTCTTAAACTCAAAGCTTCCCCGGTTCTCCTTGTTTCCCTGTCCACCGTGAACGCTGTGCTCAGAGGAGGCGGCTGTATCCTGGGCTGAGCCGAGCCGTCCAAAAGCCCCGTGGCGCTGCTGACTCTGGCTCCCTGGGAACGGACCCTTCAGAGCCGGGCTGAAGTCTGGCAGCTGCAGTGGCAGAGAGTTGATTCTTCGGATTGGCATGTTACTTTAAGTGGGGAAGAGAAGCTACACCGTCAGTAAACATGGATGGACCAGTCACTCAATATGGAGCTTGGATCATGAACATTGAAAAGAGGAAACTACTCCCCAGATAGCAATATAGGGTCAAATGAGACGTAAAAAGCAATTCATTGAGCACTAGGGACTAAGCACTTACTCATTGACAACTCTTCCAGACTGGAGAATGGCCTTCTCAAACCTGCCAGAGACAAACATTTACATTCAGTGACAGACCAATTTATTGAGATCCCTGCCCTACACAGTGAAAAGGACCCAGGAAGCCTTCGCCACTAACCAGGCCAGAAGAGGTCTGCAACTAAATGACCTTCTCAGGACAGACAAAGACCCTGGCTGCCTCTAATGAAGAAGAGTACAGAGAGGGGCAGGAGGTGGTCTCTCCTTATCGCTGTACAGCAGAGCAATGCCCAACTGTATGCTAAATAAGCAGCGAGGAGATGAGAGGAGAGTACCCAGACAGAAAGAGACAGAGGAGAAAGGCAGGGGGGGGGGGTCTGCTAATCTACCATAAGTGACTTGTTTCAGGAAGCTGGGCTTATGTCACACGTCACTACCTCACTGGAGAGGCATTTCAACATTTGACATGTTTATCAAACATGAAACATTTTGAAATGCCTTCTGGTACATGTGAACTTTCATGTGCCTTAATAAAACACACTTAGTTCCATCTGTAAACAAATAAAATTGTTAAATTATGAGTGGAGCTACGGAAAAAGTCAGGAACCTTCCCGCTAGCCATGATTGGCTGAGATAATTGATGGGGCTGGACATGTCGGGAGATGAGTTCTGATTGGTCTGCCATGTAGCATACTTCTGTCTATAACGTGAGATGCTCAGTATGTGTCGGTAATGCTTTCTACCACGGCTGTTTTTAAACATAACGCCATCGAGAACTACAAAAATGTTGCTACTTGTCTCAACAACATCGATGCCCTGAATTTAAGCAGGCGCCATCGACAGATCAGTAGGAAAAAGTGATGGGCTCCTTTCTGCACACACCACAGTCAGTGTGAACCGGAGTGACTTGACACAACGCTGGTCAAACAAGATGTAGCTACAAACAGAATGGAGTTAAATGGTTCCAGTCAGTGTGAACCGGAGTGACTTGACACAACGCTGGCCAAACAAGATGTAGCTACAAACAAAACAGAGTTAAATGGTTCCAGTCAGTGTGAACCGGAGTGACTTGACACAACGCTGGCCAAACAAGATGTAGCTACAAACAGAACAGAGTTAAATGGTTCCAGTCAGTGTGAACCGGAGTGACTTGACACAACGCTGGCCAAACAAGATGTAGCTACAAACAAAACAGAGTTAAATGGTTCCAGTCAGTGTGAAGCGTTCATCCATGTGTAACGGGTAAGAGTCTAGCTACATTTTCAGACATTATACGTTTCTAATTTCGTCAGAAAGTCATTTTCATTGCAAGTTAAAGCGTACTGTTACCTAGCTAGCGAACGTTAGCTTGCTGGCTCGCTAGCTAGCGTTACTTGTATGATCTGTGTAGTAATATTAGTCGAATCCGAAAACCATTTTCATTGCTATACAAGAATAAAAGAGACGTAGAATTAGCTACTATGCAAATAACCGCTTCACTGTACCGTTTACACCTTCTGTATCCTGTGTATGTGACAAATAAACAGATTTTATTTGATATAGTGTGCGTTTACCAGAGACGGTAATGTGAAGAACATGACCTGCAACAAAGTCAGATTAGGATCCAGGCCAAAGACTAGATTAGTGTATTTTAACCTGGAGTTTTTCCTTATCGTAGGCTACTACTTTCACCACTTTTAGTCTTGAAATATTTGGTTGTTTACTACACTACTCACTCTGTTTAGCACATGGCCTCACATGTTATCCCCACCCATCTCTTTAAGGGTTAAGACGGTATAAATAATGCTGAATGGGTGGAGACAAAGAAGAGCTCTCCAGTAGTAGTACCAAAACATTCAAGGGCCCTTTTCTCAAAAGTGGGGTTACAAGTTTATCAACTTCCAAAGCAGAATGACTTTCCCATTGTTCCTCTAAAGCCCACTGCTAGGAGATAATGCCTTCCACAATAATTAATTAACATTTTAGAAACTGTATAACAATTCTATAAGAAAAGAGTCAGGTATAAATATCATCCGTTAACACCACTGTAACTGTTTGCTTCTATATCCGAGCAAGAGGATTGGTGCATCTGACTAATCATTGGTTCAACATCTCCAACGAGCCCATCCTGTTACTAGGGTGATAAATGACTTAGGACTGACATCCCAGTGGTGTTCAACATCTCCCATGAGCCCATCCTGTTACTAGGGTGATAAATGACTTAGGACTAACATCCCAGTGGTGTTCAACATCTCCCATGAGCCCATCCTTTTACTAGGGTGATAAATGACTTAGGACTGACATCCCAGTGGTGTTCAACATCTCCAACGAGCCCATCCTTTTACTAGGGTGATAAATGACTTAGGACTGACATCCCAGTGGTGTTTAACATCTCCAATGAGCCCATCCTTTTACTAGGGAAAGTTCTGTAGTATAAGAGCATCTTGTCTGTTAATCTGCTTTAGTAACACCTAATCCCAGAGCACAGCTGAGCTGGTGACACTAACCGTGTTCCATCGGGATGAGGAAGAGGAGGAGGGATGGTACGGAGGAAGGGAGGGTAAGCATTGCTAGAACAGAGAGATAGATTGGGCCAGACAAGAGGACAATTGCTTACGTCTCCTCAACATGGATGGGGTCCATGGGGCTGGGGGAATCCATACCAAGACCTGGAAGAACATGTAGAAACACCTCAACAGTTCATCTGATCGTAAACCGTTGACTAGTTCAAATCAGAACACATTCACCCCGCAGGTCTACAAGGTGACACAGGAGAGAATATTTAATCATGTACATTTTGGCTTTTTTCCTCTCCTGTTAATAACTAAAAATGTGTATCCTGTACTGGTCAAAAAGGAACATATCCTACACATTTATTCAAGGTGGTCAAACTGCACAACTGAAAAGAGCAGAATTTAAAAAACAGGAAATGACAAAATATAAGGGCTACACACCTCGTTAAAAAAATTTTTTTTGACCTTTTAAAATAGCAAGCCAAGTTCCTATTGCCAACATTATATTGACACATATTGGGGTGAAACATTTTGTCGTACCTGCATCAGAGGAGCAGTCAGAGGCGACGGACGGAAACTTCAGGAGGGGCACACGTTGTTTCCGCTTTGGAGTGTCACATTGTTGGCTGTAAAGGAACGGGTTACATAATCAGTTAACTTTACTAACAACCAGACAAACTAGCAATTTCCATTAGCTTGAAATAGTTAGCTAACTACCAAGCTAGCTGGGGAATATTCATTATGCCGATTCTGTTGCAAAACGTTTCTTAAACTGAAGCGAACGAAACGGGGTGAAACTCTAGTTTAGTTGCAAGACTGGTTGGACCAATGATCGGGTTTGGACTAATGGTTATAAAATAACCCTACCACAATATAACCGGTTTCACCCCCCCCCCCCCCCCCCCCCAAAAAATAGTTTTTCCTTTCAACAAAAGGCATATGTAAAATATCTAGAAACTCTTAACTGATGTACAGTGAAATATGTCCCTTCCTTTCAAATAAACGTCCAAAGCGCACCATATTCCTGCTGTGTAAATTAGACCGTGGTAGATTTGGGGTGGGAAATCTGGCGTTAAATGGTGTGGTCTAGTAATGTCTTGCCAGCCCACTGTCTAACTCAGGAATATTGTGCGGTTTTGACAAAAGTTGGATTAAGACGTGTATTTGATCTCAATGGACTTCACTTTACACCTGATAAATACTGTAGCAAGCTAGTAGGGATCGTAGAGATTATACATATGCCTTTGTTGACAGGAAACGTTTTTTTTTGCGGTGAAGCCGGCTATATGGTGGTAGGGTTACTTTCTGTCGCAGACCACCAGAACAATGCAAAACTCAGAGTGCAAATAGACTCCCGATGTTATGTCCCAAATGTAGTTATCGTGCAGCTTTCACGCAGTTAGATGAAAACAACATAGCTAACTAGCATAGCAACATACATTGTATTACACTCTTACCTCCCAAATCCAGCTAGATTGTTCATGTTTAGGGCCAGATTAGTGACGGGAGACAGTACATTTGTGGGTCCAGGAGAGAAGAGACTCTTGTTGATGCAAGGCGAGGCCATCATCATGTCCGACATCGAGGAAAGCCCTGAGACTCTGTCGGGCCTGCTGGTCAAGGTGACTGGACTGAAATCTTTGGTAACGTTTTCCATTTTTACAAGGTAAATCCAATGATAGTTCCTTGAATGGAATTCAATTTAGATGCCTGTTAAAGAAGGCCAAAATATCGGTGAATATACACAGGCCGAAAAATCAAGCTAGCTAACCAAATTAGGAAACTTGCAGAATGAGTGTGAAGAGTAATAAATGCAAAACCATGGCAAGCTGTTTGCAGACCCCGTCTTGGAAAACCACAATTTAGAACAGCATCTTGGCTTAAAAGTACAGACTTTATATTCTGTCAGAGAGCTGCACAGCTGTGTCCTCTCCCTGACAGGCCCCACTCAGGAAGTAAATGCAGCTGACTGTATTTACGTTCAAAATAGATGCTCACAAGCGCCAATGCTTTCGGCAAATCAGAGACGTCGTTACATCCTGCACGTCCAATCAGAGACGTCGTTACATTCTGCTCGTCCAGAGGCGTTTCCCTTTCTGCGAGGTTGTCTGGCTGGAACATCGCTTGTGCTATTCGGGATCATTGGGACGTCCGTACAATAACCCTTACGCTAACATTAACCATAACTCTAACCTTTAATCATAACCTTTACCTTAACCGTTTTAAATGTCACCTTCAATGGGGTGACGTAAGAGTTAGGAGGTCCCAAGGATTCCGTTGAGACTTTTCAGCATGAAAATGGGAAGGGATGTCATTTCCATGACGTACTCGTCAAAGAACCAATCAAATTCATGACAGCAGCGTAGTCATGACAGGTAGCCAATGATATGCATTTTAGAATATGAAATGAGTGTTGACTTCAGCCGCCTGTATTCAACGGAGAGAGACGCTTTACTACGAGTCTCTTACATGAATATATATCAAGTGTTTCTTCTCTAAGTTGCCGGGATGTCACCCGTCCTACTTATATCAGTACATTCGTGACAAATTAAGCATTACGAAACTTCTATTCGATCAAATAAACTTCACGTTGCAAATATGTCATCATTTTTTGGGGGGGGGGGACCAAAATTCGACACCCATTGATCTGCATAGAAAAACTCCTTGCCTGGTGAAGGGAGACAGATTTCCCACCGAGTTGGACCTTTCTGTTCCTCTTTCTCTCCGTCTATAATAAACGCATTCTTCCCGCGGAAGATTTGAATCGCCAGTTGGAGAATAACCACATGACCAACACAGCCAATCACACAGCAAAACACCATTCATATGGCGAAGAAACAACGACAGGCACAGAGTTTGATATAGCGTGTGATTATAGGACTTCAGCTAAACTTAGTACAGACTTGCCTTTTCACATTCTTATGTTTGGAATCGCACTTGAAAAATTGACAGTTGACTTCCGTACCCCGCTATACGCTCTAGATAGAACACAAATATGCATTTGAGAAGAATACCCAAGTCCGCACCTCCATTTGTACCACCTCACCGTAAAGAAACACCAGTTGAAAATATTGACGCATGCGGTACACAGAACGCACCGCAGTCTAGTGCGGCACTCCCAACTAGCGTTCTGGACTGCTCCATTGACAATGAATGACTTCCTCCGGGTACGCGAAGAGTTTGATGTATCTGGTGGACATGAGGCGTTAAGAGTAGTTTTCACATACAAACTTTATATGATCTCAGAATCAAATATTCTTCCCTAAAATAACATGGTCACTGTTGTAAAACGTTTATTTTGATTGGCGATTTTCCGCATTTATCAGTGCCGTTAGGTAGTCTGATTGCAGATGTGTCCATGTAAACAGGATTATTAGGGGAATCGTTCATCTTGCAAAGCATGTAAACGTTTTAATCAAACTATTATATTAATCTGACTATCCACAACAATCGCATTATTGTGTGCTCAGCGAAATGTTGAGATATTGAGATGAAGCCTCATGTCCACCAGATGCATTGGTTCTGGTGGAAGTAATTCATTGCAAACGGAGCAGTCCGCAACGCTAGTGCCGCACTTGGCTGCGGTGCGTTCTGTGTACCGCATGCGTTCGATATTTTCAACTCGTGCGTTGCTAAGCAAATAATATGTGAGTCAAGTACGGAACATGTGGGCAAGACATCCAGCCTCAATTCAAAATGGATTTCATTGACTTTTTTTCTCACCCATCTACACAGAATACCCCGTAATTTGTATTTGTATTTATTAAGGATCCCCATTAGCTAATGCCAAGGCAATACCAGTTGTTATGTTGGTTGGATGGTACAGTACCAGTTGTTATGTTGGATGGCTGGTACAATACCAGTTGTTATACTGGATGGCTGGTACAATACCAGTTGTTATGTTGGATGGCTGGTACAATACCAGTTGTTATGTTGGATGGATGGTACAATACCAGTTGTTATGTTGGATGGCTGGTACAATACCAGTTGTTATGTTGGATGGATGGTACAATACCAGTTGTTATGTTGGATGGCTGGTACAATACCAGTTGTTATGTTGGATGGCTGGTACAATACTAGTTGTTATGTTGGATGGATGGTACAATACCAGTTGTTATGCTGGATGGCTGGTACAATACCAGTTGTTATGTTGGATGGCTGGTACAATACCAGTTGTTATGTTGGATGGATGGTACAATACCAGTTGTTATGTTGGATGGATGGTACAATACCAGTTGTTATGCTGGATGGATGGTACAATACCAGTTGTTATGTTGGATGGCTGGTACAATACCAGTTGTTATGTTGGATGGCTGGTACAATACCAGTTGTTATGTTGGATGGCTGGTACAATACCAGTTGTTATACTGGATGGCTGGTACAATACCAGTTGTTATGTTGGATGGCTGGTACAATACCAGTTGTTATGTTGGATGGCTGGTACAATACCAGTTGTTATACTGGATGGCTGGTACAATACCAGTTGTTATGTTGGATGGCTGGTACAATACCAGTTGTTATGTTGGATGGCTGGTACAATACCAGTTGTTATGTTGGATGGCTGGTACAATACTAGTTGTTATGTTGGATGGCTGGTACAATACCAGTTGTTATGTTGGATGGATGGTACAATACCAGTTGTTATGTTGGATGGCTGGTACAATACCAGTTGTTATACTGGATGGCTGGTACAATACCAGTTGTTATACTGGATGGCTGGTACAATACCAGTTGTTATGTTGGATGGCTGGTACAATACCAGTTGTTATGTTGGATGGCTGGTACAATACCAGTTGTTATGTTGGATGGCTGGTACAATACCAGTTGTTATGTTGGATGGCTGGTACAATACCAGTTGTTATGTTGGATGGCTGGTACAATACCAGTTGTTATGTTGGATGGCTGGTACAATACCAGTTGTTATGTTGGATGGCTGGTACAATACCAGTTGTTATGTTGGATGGCTGGTACAATACCAGTTGTTATGTTGGATGGCTGGTACAATACCAGTTGTTATGTTGGATGGCTGGTACAATACCAGTTGTTATACTGGATGGATGGTATAATACCAGTTGTTATGTTGGATGGCTGGTACAATACCAGTTGTTATACTGGATGGCTGGTACAATACCAGTTGTTATACTGGATGGCTGGTACAATACCAGTTGTTATGTTGGATGGCTGGTACAATACCAGTTGTTATGTTGGATGGCTGGTACAATACCAGTTGTTATGTTGGATGGCTGGTACAATACCAGTTGTTATGTTGGATGGCTGGTACAATACCAGTTGTTATGTTGGATGGCTGGTACAATACCAGTTGTTATGTTGGATGGCTGGTACAATACCAGTTGTTATGTTGGATGGCTGGTACAATACCAGTTGTTATGCTGGATGGCTGGTACAATACCAGTTGTTATGTTGGATGGCTGGTACAATACCAGTTGTTATGTTGGATGGCTGGTACAATACCAGTTGTTATGTTGGATGGCTGGTACAATACCAGTTGTTATGTTGGATGGCTGGTACAATACCAGTTGTTATGTTGGATGGCTGGTACAATACCAGTTGTTATGTTGGATGGCTGGTACAATACCAGTTGTTATGTTGGATGGCTGGTACAATACCAGTTGTTATGTTGGATGGCTGGTACAATACCAGTTGTTATGTTGGATGGCTGGTACAATACCAGTTGTTATGTTGGATGGCTGGTACAATACCAGTTGTTATGTTGGATGGATGGTACAATACCAGTTGTTATACTGGATGGCTGGTACAATACCAGTTGTTATGTTGGATGGCTGGTACAATACCAGTTGTTATGTTGGATGGCTGGTACAATACTAGTTGTTATGTTGGATGGATGGTACAATACCAGTTGTTATGCTGGATGGCTGGTACAATACCAGTTGTTATGTTGGATGGCTGGTACAATACCAGTTGTTATGTTGGATGGCTGGTACAATACTAGTTGTTATACTGGATGGCTGGTACAATACCAGTTGTTATGTTGGATGGATGGTACAATACCAGTTGTTATGTTGGATGGATGGTACAATACCAGTTGTTATGCTGGATGGCTGGTACAATACCAGTTGTTATGTTGGATGGCTGGTACAATACCAGTTGTTATACTGGATGGATGGTACAATACCAGTTGTTATACTGGATGGCTGGTAAAATACCAGTTGTTATACTGGATGGCTGGTAAAATACCAGTTATGTTGGATGGATGGTACAATACCAGTTGTTATGTTGGATGGCTGGTACAATACCAGTTGTTATGTTGGATGGCTGGTACAATACCAGTTGTTATGTTGGATGGCTGGTACAATACCAGTTGTTATGTTGGATGGCTGGTAAAATACCAGTTATGCTGGATGGCTGGTACAATACCAGTTGTTATGTTGGATGGCTGGTAAAATACCAGTTATGCTGGATGGCTGGTACAATACCAGTTGTTATGTTGGATGGCTGGTACAATACCAGTTGTTATGTTGGATGGCTGGTACAATACCAGTTGTTATGTTGGATGGCTGGTACAATACCAGTTGTTATGTTGGATGGCTGGTACAATACCAGTTGTTATGATGGATGGATGGTACAATACCAGTTGTTATGTTGGATGGCTGGTACAATACCAGTTGTTATGTTGGATGGCTGGTACAATACCAGTTGTTATGTTGGATGGATGGTACAATACCAGTTGTTATGTTGGATGGCTGGTACAATACCATTTGTTATGTTGGATGGCTGGTACAATACCAGTTGTTATGATGGATGGATGGTACAATACCAGTTGTTATGTTGGATGGCTGGTACAATACCAGTTGTTATGTTGGATGGATGGTACAATACCAGTTGTTATGTTGGATGGCTGGTACAATACCAGTTGTTATGTTGGATGGCTGGTACAATACCAGTTGTTATGTTGGATGGCTGGTACAATACCAGTTGTTATGTTGGATGGCTGGTACAATACCAGTTGTTATGTTGGATGGATGGTACAATACCAGTTGTTATGTTGGATGGCTGGTACAATACCAGTTGTTATGTTGGATGGCTGGTACAATACCAGTTGTTATGTTGGATGGCTGGTACAATACCAGTTGTTATGCTGGATGGCTGGTACAATACCAGTTGTTATGTTGGATGGCTGGTACAATACCAGTTGTTATGTTGGATGGCTGGTACAATACCAGTTGTTATGTTGGATGGCTGGTACAATACCAGTTGTTATGTTGGATGGCTGGTACAATACCAGTTGTTATGTTGGATGGCTGGTACAATACCAGTTGTTATGTTGGATGGCTGGTACAATACCAGTTGTTATGTTGGATGGCTGGTACAATACCAGTTGTTATGTTGGATGGCTGGTACAATACCAGTTGTTATGTTGGATGGATGGTACAATACCAGTTGTTATACTGGATGGCTGGTACAATACCAGTTGTTATGTTGGATGGCTGGTACAATACCAGTTGTTATGTTGGATGGCTGGTACAATACTAGTTGTTATGTTGGATGGATGGTACAATACCAGTTGTTATGCTGGATGGCTGGTACAATACCAGTTGTTATGTTGGATGGCTGGTACAATACCAGTTGTTATGTTGGATGGCTGGTACAATACTAGTTGTTATACTGGATGGCTGGTACAATACCAGTTGTTATGTTGGATGGATGGTACAATACCAGTTGTTATGTTGGATGGATGGTACAATACCAGTTGTTATGCTGGATGGCTGGTACAATACCAGTTGTTATGTTGGATGGCTGGTACAATACCAGTTGTTATACTGGATGGATGGTACAATACCAGTTGTTATACTGGATGGCTGGTAAAATACCAGTTGTTATACTGGATGGCTGGTAAAATACCAGTTATGTTGGATGGATGGTACAATACCAGTTGTTATGTTGGATGGCTGGTACAATACCAGTTGTTATGTTGGATGGCTGGTACAATACCAGTTGTTATGTTGGATGGCTGGTAAAATACCAGTTATGCTGGATGGCTGGTACAATACCAGTTGTTATGTTGGATGGCTGGTAAAATACCAGTTATGCTGGATGGCTGGTACAATACCAGTTGTTATGTTGGATGGCTGGTACAATACCAGTTGTTATGTTGGATGGATGGTACAATACCAGTTGTTATGTTGGATGGCTGGTACAATACCAGTTGTTATGTTGGATAGCTGGTACAATACCAGTTGTTATGTTGGATGGCTGGTACAATACCAGTTGTTATGATGGATGGATGGTACAATACCAGTTGTTATGTTGGATGGCTGGTACAATACCAGTTGTTATGTTGGATGGCTGGTACAATACCAGTTGTTATGATGGATGGATGGTACAATACCAGTTGTTATGTTGGATGGCTGGTACAATACCAGTTGTTATGTTGGATGGATGGTACAATACCAGTTGTTATGTTGGATGGCTGGTACAATACCAGTTGTTATGTTGGATGGCTGGTACAATACCAGTTGTTATGTTGGATGGCTGGTACAATACCAGTTGTTATGTTGGATGGCTGGTACAATACCAGTTGTTATGTTGGATGGCTGGTACAATACTAGTTGTTATGCTGGATGGATGGTACAATACCAGTTGTTATGTTGGATGGCTGGTACAATACCAGTTGTTATGTTGGATGGCTGGTACAATACTAGTTGTTATGTTGGATGGCTGGTACAATACCAGTTGTTATGTTGGATGGCTGGTACAATACCAGTTGTTATGTTGGATGGCTGGTACAATACCAGTTGTTATGTTGGATGGATGGTACAATACCAGTTGTTATACTGGATGGCTGGTACAATACCAGTTGTTATGTTGGATGGATGTTACAATACCAGTTGTTATGTTGGATGGCTGGTACAATACCAGTTGTTATGTTGGATGGCTGGTACAATACCAGTTGTTATGTTGGATGGCTGGTACAATACCAGTTGTTATGTTGGATGGCTGGTACAATACCAGTTGTTATGTTGGATGGCTGGTACAATACCAGTTGTTATGTTGGATGGCTGGTACAATACCAGTTGTTATGTTGGATGGCTGGTACAATACCAGTTGTTATGTTGGATGGATGGTACAATACCAGTTGTTATGTTGGATGGCTGGTACAATACTAGTTGTTATGTTGGATGGCTGGTATAATACTAGTTGTTATGTTGGATGGATGGTACAATACCAGTTGTTATGTTGGATGGCTGGTACAATACCAGTTGTTATGTTGGATGGCTGGTACAATACTAGTTGTTATGTTGGATGGCTGGTACAATACCAGTTGTTATGTTGGATGGCTGGTACAATACCAGTTGTTATGTTGGATGGCTGGAACAATACTAGTTGTTATGTTGGATGGCTGGTACAATACTAGTTGTTATGTTGGATGGATGGTGCAATACCAGTTGTTATGTTGGATGGCTGGTACAATACTAGTTGTTATGTTGGATGGCTGGTACAATACCAGTTGTTATGTTGGATGGCTGGTACAATACCAGTTGTTATGTTGGATGGCTGGTACAATACCAGTTGTTATGTTGGATGGCTGGTACAATACTAGTTGTTATGTTGGATGGCTGGTACAATACCAGTTGTTATGTTGGATGGATGGTACAATACCAGTTGTTATGTTGGATGGCTGGTACAATACCAGTTGTTATACTGGATGGCTGGTACAATACCAGTTGTTATGTTGGATGGCTGGTACAATACCAGTTGTTATGTTGGATGGCTGGTACAATACCAGTTGTTATGTTGGATGGCTGGTACAATACCAGTTGTTATGTTGGATGGCTGGTACAATACCAGTTGTTATGTTGGATGGCTGGTACAATACCAGTTGTTATGTTGGATGGCTGGTACAATACTAGTTGTTATGTTGGATGGCTGGTACAATACCAGTTGTTATGTTGGATGGCTGGTACAATACCAGTTGTTATGTTGGATGGCTGGTACAATACCAGTTGTTATGTTGGATGGCTGGTACAATACTAGTTGTTATGTTGGATGGCTGGTACAATACCAGTTGTTATGTTGGATGGATGGTACAATACCAGTTGTTATGTTGGATGGCTGGTACAATACCAGTTGTTATACTGGATGGCTGGTACAATACCAGTTGTTATGTTGGATGGCTGGTACAATACCAGTTGTTATGTTGGATGGCTGGTACAATACCAGTTGTTATGTTGGATGGCTGGTACAATACCAGTTGTTATGTTGGATGGCTGGTACAATACCAGTTGTTATGTATTTGTATTCATTAAGGATCCCCATTAGTTCCTGCCAAGGTAGCAGCTACTCTTCCTGGGGTTTATTATGGATCCTCATTAGTTCCTGTCAAGGCAGCAGCTACTCTTCCTGGGGTTTATTATGGATCCCCATTAGTTCCTGCCAAGGCAGCAGCTACTCTTCCTGGGGTTTATTATGGATCCCCATTAGTTCCTGCCAAGGCAGCAGCTACTCTTCCTGGGGTTTATTATAGATCCCCATTAGTTCCTGCCAAGGCAGCAGCTACTCTTCCTGGGGTTTATTATGGATCCCCATTAGTTCCTGTCATGGCAGCAGCTACTCTTCCTGGGGTTTATTATGGATCCCCATTAGTTCCTGTCAAGGCAGCAGCTACTCTTCCTGGGGTTTATTAAGGATCCCCATTAGTTCCTGCCAAGGCAGCAGCTACTCTTCCTGGGGTTTATTATGGATCCCCATTAGTTCCTGCCAAGGCAGCAGCTACTCTTCCTGGGGTTTATTATGGATCCCCATTAGTTCCTGCCAAGGCAGCAGCTACTCTTCCTGGGGTTTATTATGGATCCCCATTAGTTCCTGCCAAGGCAGCAGCTACTCTTCCTGGGGTTTATTATGGATCCCCATTAGCTAATTCCAAGGCAGCAGCTACTCTTCCTTGGGTCCAGCAACATTAAGGTAGTTACATATAATTAAAAATATTACATGACATGCCTTTTTTACAACACAATAAGTGTGTTCTCTCAGACCACTACTCCACTATCACATATTTACAATACAACATCCATGTGTACATGTATGTAGAGTGCGTGTGTTATCATGTGTATGTGTGTCTGTGCCTGTGTGTATCTCTTCACAGTCCCCGCTGTTCCACAAGGTGTATTTTTACCTGTTATTTAAATCTGATTCTACTGCTGCATCAGTTACCTGATGTGGAATAGAGTTCCATGTAGTCATGGCTCTATGTAGTACTGTGTTCCTCCCATAGTCTGTTCTGGACTTGGGGACTGTGAAGAGACCTGTTGTGGCATGTCTTGTGGGGTATGCATGGGTGTCTGAGCTGTATGCCAGTAGTTCGAACAGACAGCTCGGTGCATTCAACATGTCAATACCTCTCACAAAACCAATTAGTGATGAAGTCAATCTCTCCTCCAGTTTGAGCCATGAGAGATTGACATGCATATTATGAATGTTAGCTCTCCGTGTATATTTTAGGGCCAGTCGTGCTGCCCTGTTCTGAGCCAATTGTAATTTTCCGAGGTCCCTCTTTGTGGCACCTGACCACACGACTGGACAGTAGTCAAGGTGTGACAAAACTAGAGCCTATAGGACCTGCCTTGTTGATAGTGGTGTTAAGAAGGTAGAAACTAGGGCCTGTAGGACCTGCCTTGTTGATAGTGTTGTTAAGAAGGTAGAAACTAGGGCCTGTAGGACCTGCCTTGTTGATAGTGTTGTTAAGAAGGTAGAAACTAGGGCCTGTAGGACCTGCCTTGTTGATAGTGTTGTTAAGAAGGTAGAAACTAGAGCCCGTAGGACCTGCCTTGTTGATAGTGTTGTTAAGAAGGTAGAAACTAGGGCCTGTAGGACCTGCCTTGTTGATAGTGTTGTTAAGAAGGTAGAAACTAGGGCCTGTAGGACCTGCCTTGTTGATAGTGTTGTTAAGAAGGTAGAGACTAGGGCCTGTAGGACCTGCCTTGTTGATAGTGTTGTTAAGAAGGTAGAAACTAGGGCCTGTAGGACCTGCCTTGTTGATAGTGTTGTTAAGAAGGTAGAAACTAGGGCCTGTAGGACCTGCCTTGTTGATAGTGTTGTTAAGAAGGTAGAAACTAGGGCCTGTAGGACCTGCCTTGTTGATAGTGTTGTTAAGAAGGTAGAAACTAGGGCCTGTAGGACCTGCCTTGTTGATAGTGTTGTTAAGAAGGTAGAAACTAGGGCCTGTAGGACCTGCCTTGTTGATAGTGTTGTTAAGAAGGTAGAAACTAGAGCCCGTAGGACCTGCCTTGTTGATAGTGTTGTTAAGAAGGTAGAAACTAGGGCCTGTAGGACCTGCCTTGTTGATAGTGTTGTTAAGAAGGTAGAAACTAGGGCCTGTAGGACCTGCCTTGTTGATAGTGTTGTTAAGAAGGTAGAAACTAGGGCCTGTAGGACCTGCCTTGTTGATAGTGTTGTTAAGAAGGTAGAAACTAGGGCCTGTAGGACCTGCCTTGTTGATAGTGTTGTTAAGAAGGTAGAAACTAGAGCCTGTAGGACCTGCCTTGTTGATAGTGTTGTTAAGAAGGTAGAAACTAGGGCCTGTAGGATCTGCCTTGTTGATAGTGTTGTTAAGAAGGTAGAAACTAGGGCCTGTAGGACCTGCCTTGTTGATAGTGGTGTTAAGAAGGTAGAAACTAGGGCCTGTAGGACCTGCCTTGTTGATAGTGTTGTTAAGAAGGTAGAAACTAGGGCCTGTAGGACCTGCCTTGTTGATAGTGTTGTTAAAAAGGTAGAAACTAGGGTCTGTAGGACCTGCCTTGTTGATCGTGTTGTTAAGAAGGTAGAAACTAGAGCCTGTAGGACCTGCCAGAATAGTTAGAATCAATGTCACTGCTATGACAGGTCAGAATAGTTAGAATCAATGTCACTGCTATGACAGGTCAGAATAGTTAGAATCAATGTCACTGCTATGACAGGCCAGAATAGTTAGAATCAATGTCACTGCTATGACAGGCCAGAATAGTTAGAATCAATGTCACTGCTATGACAGGCCAGAATAGTTAGAATCAATGTCATCGGTGTGTGGCTCCACCTACTGGTCATTTTAAGCACTTAAAGTTCGATTAAATTTGTTTCGATGCACTTCCTTATATTCTCCACAGGTTGGCACTGTAAGACTGGGTAGTGATCGCATGGGATGAGGATGACCTTTCACCAGTGTAACAATTTTATGGAGTTGATGAGGGAAGTGAGGAATGGGAGAAGGTGTCCAGAAATGGTCTGGAGAAGGGAGGAGAGGATGGGGTCGAGTGGGTAGGTTGTCAGGAGGTCAGACCTCACTGGTTACAGGACTTCAACATTTGCTCATCTGAAAAAAACACTGAGTAGGTGAAAGCAATATGGTGGATGGTATCAGGAATCTGCAGTCAATCTCAGTCCGAATGGAGGAAAGGAGACAAGGGGACAAGGAGAGGAAGCCACTGTAGACTATAGAGATGCTCCCTTGTCTAGTGTGGCTTTGCCAGTCTTCTCCTACTATGGGCACTAGATATCCCTAGAGGCCTGGTGGAGGCAGGAATGGAAGCCACTGTTGCCATGCAACCCAAAAGCACCAGAGATCTGTATATAATGACGAGTTGCTCATGTCTCCTCCCTAACGATAGGGCTTATCGCTGTCCCAAAAAGGGGAAACCTCTCGCTTCACCTCTACCACTCTGCCAATACTCTCTCCCGAAATGTGGAAAGAAGTGGTGTAACAGATATGGAGAATCTCTCTCCAGTCCAGGGTTACATCAATCCAATGTTAATAAATGTGTGGGAAGGACCTATAGAGCATTAGGATGAAGAGTATGAGATGCACCCTAGACTTTCCCGTCTTCTCTTACTGCGGCCAGTAGATGTCACTAGATATCCAAAAGCAGGTCCTTTAGCCAGCTCAGCCTGTGGGGTCCTGTTTAATGCCAAACTAGTGACCATCGTCTTCCTCCTAAATACTCATTAGCCATTGTCCCTTTCTAATGGCCTCAGGTATTTGTGTTTATTATGGATACCCATTAGTTCCTGCCATGGCAGCAGCTACTCTTCCTGGGGTTTATTATGGATCCCCATTAGTTCCTGCCAAGGCAGCAGCTACTCTTCCTGGGGTTTATTATGGATCCCCATTAGTTCCTGTCATGGCAGCAGCTACTCTTCCTGGGGTTTATTATGGATCCTCATTAGTTCCTGCCAAGGCAGCAGCTACTCTTCCTGGGGTTTATTATGGATCCTCATTAGTTCCTGCCAAGGCAGCAGCTACTCTTCCTGGGGTTTATTATGGATCCCCATTAGTTCCTGCCAAGGCAGCAGCTACTCTTCCTGGGGTTTATTATGGATCCCCATTAGTTCCTGTCATGGCAGCAGCTACTCTTCCTGGGGTTTATTATGGATCCTCATTAGTTCCTGCCAAGGCAGCAGCTACTCTTCCTGGGGTTTATTATGGATCCTCATTAGTTCCTGCCAAGGCAGCAGCTACTCTTCCTGGGGTTTATTATGGATCCCCATTAGTTCCTGTCATGGCAGCAGCTACTCTTCCTGGGGTTTATTATGAATCCCCATTAGTTCCTGCCAAGGCAGCAGCTACTCTTCCTGGGGTTTATTATGGATCCCCATTAGTTCCTGCCAAGGCAGCAGCTACTCTTCCTGGGGTTTATTATGGATCCCCATTAGTTCCTGCCAAGGTAGCAGCTACTCTTCCTGGGGTTTATTATGGATCCCCATTAGTTCCTGCCAAGGCAGCAGCTACTCTTCCTGGGGTTTATTATGGATCCCCATTAGTTCCTGCCAAGGTAGCAGCTACTCTTCCTGGGGTTGATTATGGATCCCCATTAGTTCCTGCCAAGGTAGCAGCTACTCTTCCTGGGGTTTATTATGGATCCCCATTAGTTCCTGCCAAGGTAGCAGCTACTCTTCCTGGGGTTTATTATGGATCCCCATTAGTTCCTGCCAAGGCAGCAGCTACTCTTCCTGGGGTTTATTATGGATCTCCATTAGTTCCTGCCAAGGCAGCAGCTACTCTTCCTGGGGTTTATTATGGATCCCCATTAGTTCCTGCCAAGGTAGCAGCTACTCTTCCTGGGGTTTATTATGGATCCCCATTAGTTCCTGCCAAGGAAGCAGCTACTCTTCCTGGGGTTTATTATGGATCCCCATTAGTTCCTGTCAAGGCAGCAGCTACTCTTCCTGGGGTTTACTATGGATCCCCATTAGTTCCTGCCAAGGCAGCAGCTACTCTTCCTGGCGCCCAGCAACATAATGAGGCCTGTTGTGAGGCCTGTTGTGAGGCCTATTATGAGGTCTGTTATGAGGCCTGTTGTCTTGTCTGTGTTGACGACAGACTGGCTAGTAGTCACCTATCATTGTCGGCCTGTTCATGATAGAACATGAATATCAGTCTGTCTGGTGTTTCTCCATGGATACAGGGTATTTGATATTCCTAGTGTCCTGATTGGCTCAAAGGGACACCTTTGTCTCAGCGGAATGCAGCAGTTTTCTCCATGGATACAGGGTATTTGATCTTCCTAGTGTCCTGATTGGATCAAAGGAACACCTTGGTCTCTCAGCGGGATGCAGCAGTTTATGTGCACCTAAAGATAGTTAGCTATGGACTGAGACTGGGGTCAATGGAAAGACAATGCTCATTGAGATCGTTCACACATTTCTGTGAATGCCAAGTGCAACTTGATATGCATCTATTAAATCAGAACCACAATGAGCAGGGTCACAATTTAACTGTCTGTCTGTCTTCTCTTCTTTTTATTCTATCAGTATTCTGTCGATTTGAAATGGATTACTGTAACATCACCTCCTCACCCTCCTGCCTGCCGCCTCCACGTTTTACACAGGACAGGTGTCTTTCAATCAGGTGTGCGTGTGTGCATGAGAGAGAGAGAGAGAGAGAGAGAGACGGAGAGAGAGACACAGAGAGCGAGAGAGAGAGACAGAGAGAGAGAGAGAGAGAGAGAGACGGAGAGAGAGACACAGAGAGCGAGAGAGAGAGACAGAGAGAGAGAGAGAGAGAGAGAGACAGAGAGAGAGAGATTAATTCTCCCTCACACAATCGTAAGTCTCACAGGTGTCCGCTTGTGTCAGGGTATATCTGGTTATTAACGCCAAGATTTGATCATCGTTCAACTCATTCTTATCCAAGGCCAATATCCAATGTTGACCAGAATAGGGATCTCTATATTTAATCAGGTTTCCATCTCAATTTCTGGTGAAAATATGTTTGCATCATGTTCCATGGAGCTGAATAATGAAAAGGAGACACGATGACCATAATGTAATCTGTTATCCATGTTGAATAATGCAGAAGCCTTATTTCACTATAAACCCAAACAGGGGTAAGAGAGACAGGAAGTGACGTGTGGACATAATATAAGCAGACAGAGAATGTGAAGACAGGAAATGGCCTTCCAGTATAAAGTTAGAGAAGGACATAGCATTCAGCTCTCATCTCCAGGGTGATGCCTCTGTCCTTTTCACTACAGAACCCTACAGGAGGCAGGGACAGTTAATAGACAGGGTGTATCTCCAGGGTGATGCCTCTGTCCTTTTCACTACAGAACCCTACAGGAGGCAGGGACAGTTAATAGACAGGCTGTATCTCCAGGGTGATGCCTCTGTCCTTTTCACTACAGAACCCTACAGGAGGCAGGGACAGTTAATAGACAGGGTGTATCTCCAGGGTGATGCCTCTGTCCTTTTCACTACAGAACCCTACAGGAGGCAGGGACAGTTAATAGACAGGCTGTATCTCCAGGGTGATGCCTCTGTCCTTTTCACTACAGAGCCCTACAGGAGGCAGGGACAGTTAATAGACAGGCTGTATCTCCAGGGTGATGCCTCTGTCCTTTTCACTACAGAACCCTACAGGAGGCAGGGACAGTTAATAGACAGGGTGTATCTCCAGGGTGATGCCTCTGTCCTTTTCACTACAGAACCCTACAGGAGGCAGGGACAGTTAATAGACAGGCTGTATCTCCAGGGTGATGCCTCTGTCCTTTTCACTACAGAACCCTACAGGAGGCAGGGACAGTTAATAGACAGGCTGTATCCCAAATGGAATCCTATTCCCTATATAGAGTAGTTCACTAATGGGCCATGGTCAAAATGAGTGCAGTATAAAAGGTAATAGGGGCCGTTTGACTCCCACAGGAAGCGTCAACACAGGTCTGGTGTTAAAGTCCAGCCCTCCAATTCTCACCTCCATTAAATGCTGTTCATATGTAGAACCCCAAGACCACCTGGGAGGAGGCTGTCATGACAACAGAGTTACAGTTTACCAGAGGGACAGTTTACCAGAGTTAGAGTTTACCAGAGTTACAGTTTACCAGAGGGACAGTTTACCAGAGTTAGAGTTTACCAGAGTTACAGTTTACCAGAGTTACAGTTTACCAGAGGGACAGTTTACCAGAGTTAGAGTTTACCAGAGTTACAGTTTACCAGAGTTACAGTTTACCAGAGTTACAGTTTACCACAGAGTCTCATTCACTAACAGGTTACCACAGAGTCTCATTCACTAACAGGTTACCAGAGTCTCATTCACTAACAGGTTACCACAGAGTCTCATTCACTAACAGGTTACCACAGAGTCTCATTCACTAACAGGTTACCACAGAGTCTCATTCACTAACAGGTTACCACAGAGTCTCATTCACTAACAGGTTACCACAGAGTCTCATTCACTAACAGGTTACCAGAGTCTCATTCACTAACAGGTTACCAGAGTCTCATTCACTAACAGGTTACCACAGAGTCTCATTCACTAACAGGTTACCAGAGTCTCATTCACTAACAGGTTACCACAGAGTCTCATTCACTAACAGGTTACCACAGAGTCTATCACTAACAGGTTACCAGAGTCTCATTCAACATAACAGGTTACCAGAGTCTCATTCCCACTAACAGGTACCAGAGTCTCATTCACTAACAGGTTACCCAGAGTCTCATTCACTAACAGGTTACCAGAGTCTCATTCACTAACAGGTTACCACAGCGTCTCATTCACTAACAGGTTACCAGAGTCTCATTCACTAACAGGTTACCAGGAGTCTCATTCACTAACAGGTTACCAGAGTCGCATTCACCTAACAGGTTACCACAGAGTCTCATTCACTAACAGGTTACCACAGAGTCTCATTCACTAACAGGTTACCAGAGTCTCATTCACTAACAGGTTACCACAGAGTCTCATTCACTAACAGGTTACCAGAGTCTCATTCACTAACAGGTTACCAGAGTCTCATTCACTAACAGGTTACCAGAGTCTCATTCACTAACAGGTTACCAGAGTCTCATTCACTAACAGGTTACCAGAGGTCCTCATTCACTAACACGGTTACCACAGAGTCTCATTCACTAACAGGTTACCAGAGTCTCATTCACTAACAGGTTACCAGAGTCATTCACTAACAGGTTACCAGAGTCTCATTCACTAACAGGTTACCAGAGTCTCATTCACTAACAGGTTACCAGAGTCTCATTCACTAACAGGTTACCAGAGTCTCATTCACTAACAGGTTACCACAGAGTCTCATTCACTAACAGGTTACCAGAGTCTCATTCACTAACAGGTTACCAGAGTCTCATTCACTAACAGGTTACCAGAGTCTCATTCACTAACAGGTTACCAGAGTCTCATTCACTAACAGGTTACCAGAGTCTCATTCACTAACAGGTTACCAGAGTCTCATTCACTAACAGGTTACCAGAGTCTCATTCACTAACAGGTTACCAGAGTCTCATTCACTAACAGGTTACCAGAGTCTCATTCACTAACAGGTTACCAGAGTCTCATTCACTAACAGGTTACCAGAGTCTCATTCACTAACAGGTTACCACAGAGTCTCATTCACTAACAGGTTACCAGAGTCTCATTCACTAACTGGTTACCACAGAGTCTCATTCACTAACAGGTTACCAGAGTCTCATTCACTAACAGGTTACCAGAGTCTCATTCACTAACAGGTTACCAGAGTCTCATTCACTAACAGGTTACCAGAGTCTCATTCACTAACAGGTTACCACAGAGTCTCATTCACTAACAGGTTACCACAGAGTCTCATTCACTAACAGGTTACCAGAGTCTCATTCACTAACAGGTTACCACAGAGTCTCATTCACTAACAGGTTACCACAGAGTCTCATTCACTAACAGGTTACCACAGAGTCTCATTCACTAACAGGTTACCAGAGTCTCATTCACTAACAGGTTACCACAGAGTCTCATTCACTAACAGGTTACCAGAGAGTCTCATTCACTAACAGGTTACCAGAGTCTCATTCACTAACAGGTTACCACAGAGTCTCATTCACTAACAGGTTACCACAGAGTCTCATTCACTAACAGGTTACCAGAGTCTCATTCACTAACAGGTTACCAGAGTCTCATTCACTAACAGGTTACCACAGAGTCTCATTCACTAACAGGTTACCAGAGTCTCATTCACTAACAGGTTACCACAGAGTCTCATTCACTAACAGGTTACCAGAGTCTCATTCACTAACAGGTTACCACAGAGTCTCATTCACTAACAGGTTACCACAGAGTCTCATTCACTAACAGGTTACCAGAGTCTCATTCACTAACAGGTTACCAGAGTCTCATTCACTAACAGGTTACCAGAGTCTCATTCACTAACAGGTTACCACAGAGTCTCATTCACTAACAGGTTACCAGAGTCTCATTCACTAACAGGTTACCAGAGTCTCATTCACTAACAGGTTACCACAGAGTCTCATTCACTAACAGGTTACCACAGAGTCTCATTCACTAACAGGTTACCAGAGTCTCATTCACTAACAGGTTACCAGAGTCTCATTCACTAACAGGTTACCAGAGAGTCTCATTCACTAACAGGTTACCACAGAGTCTCATTCACTAACAGGTTACCACAGAGTCTCATTCACTAACAGGTTACCAGAGTCTGCAGCCTGGTCTCATAGACTAGAATCTCCGAACATAGAACCTAATCCTGGAATCGGAGATGGGGTTCAATATTACATTTGTATGGTTATATAAGACAGGTATGACAATAGGGAGGCGGAAGGAGAGGTAGGATGGGTGGCCGCCATTCGGCCATATAACGGGCAACGTCTTAGTGACCCTGTAGCAACTATAGCACAAAACCAAATTGGAAAGTGTGACTATCATCCTTTTTGAAAATCAGTAACATATTTTACGAATTGAAATTGTAACATACAGTCAGTGGCTCCCCCCTCCTCCCTCCAAAGTTTGAGAATGACACAAATATTAATTTCCACAAAGTTTGCTGTGTCAGTGTCTAGATATTTTTGTCAGATGTATTACTATGGAATAGTGAAGTGATTTACAGCATTTTCATAATGTGCAAAGGCTTTTATTGACAAATTAATGAAGTTGATGCAAAGAGTCAATATTTGCAGTGTCGACCTTCTTCAAGAACCTCTGCAATCAGCCCGGGCATGCTGTCAAAATACTCTGGGCCACATCCTGACTGATGGCAGCCACATTCTTGCAATAATCAATGATTGGCGTTTGTCAGAATTGTGGGGTTTTGTTTGTCCACCCGCCTCGAGGATTGACACAAATTCTCCAATGGGATTAATGTCTGGGGAAGGTTGTGTTCCTGGCCATGGACCCAAAATACGATGTTTTGTTCCCCGAGCACTAGTTAGCACTTTTGCCCTAGGCAAGGTGCTCCTATACTGGAAAAAGGCATGGTTCGTAACCAAAAACTTCATGGAGGTTGGGAGAGTGCTCTCGGAGGCTTTGTTGGTTACCATTTCTTTAGTCATGCGGGTTCTTAGGCAAAAATTGTGAGTGCGCCCACTCCCTTGGCTGAGAAGCAACCCCACACAAAATGGTCTTCAGGCGGCTTTACTTTTGCATGACACAGGATGTGGTAGCGATCACCGTGTCTTCTCTGGGCAAGCTTTTTTTCCGGATGCCCCAAACAATTGGATGTAGGGGATTCATCAAGAGAAAATGACTTTATCCCAGTCCTCGCAGTCCCAATCCCTGTAACTTTTTCAGAAATCAAGTCTGTCCCTGATGTTCTTTTCCTGGAGAGAAGTGGCTTCTTTGCTGCCCTTCTTGACACCAGACCATCCTCCAAAAGTCTTCGCTTCCATGTGCGTGCAGATGCCACTCACACCTGCCTGCTGCAATTCATGAGCAAGCCTCTGTACCTGGGTGGTGCCCCAATATTTTCTTTCACCGCAAGCTGAATCAACTTTAGGAGACGGTCCTGGCGCTTGCTGGACTTTCTTGGGCGCCCTGAAGCCTTCGACTCCTTCCATACACAATTGAACCGCTCTCTTGGAAGTTCTTGATGCTTCCGTAAATGGTTGATTTAGGGCATCTGATGGCAGCAATCACTCGCTGTGAAGCCATTTTGTGGCAAAGCTAATGATGACGGCACGGGTTTCCTCGCAGGTAATCATGATGACAGAGGAAGAAACAATGATTCCAAGCACCACCTCCTTTTGAAGTTTCCACGACTCGTTATCGAACTCAATCAGGCATGACAGAGTGATTAAGGCATTGTCTCGTCAACACTCAACACCTGTGTTTAATGAGAGAATCACTGACATGAGTCAGCTGGTCCTTTTATGTCAGGGCTGAACTGCAGTGGAAATGTTTTTGGGGGATTTCAGTTCATTGCATGGCAAAGAGGGGACTTTGCAATAATTGCAATTCATTGTGATCATCTCATAACATTTGGATAATGCAAATTGCATCAACAAACGGAGGCAGGCAGACTTTGTGAAAATAAATTGTGTCATCTCAAAACTTCTGGCACGACTGTACAGTATTGAAAGCAAGAATTGTAATTGAGGGACATATAATGTCAAATAGATGACAGCCACCATGAATACATACACA
>NW_024059280.1:0-38131 GCF_016432855.1 Salvelinus namaycush | reverse complement strand
GAGGCTATATACAGTAGAGAGGCTATATACAGTAGAGAGGCTATATACAGTAGAGGCTATATACAGTAGAGAGGCTATATACAGTTAGAGAGGCTATATACAGTAGAGAGGCTATATACAGTAGAGAGGCTATAAAAGTAGAGAGGCCTAGTACAGTAGAGAGGCTATACACAGTAGAGAGGCTATATACAGTAGAGAGGCCTATATACAGTAGGAGGTATATACAGTAGAGAGGTATATACAGTGTAGAGCGGCTATATACAAGTAGAGAGGCTATATACAGTAGAGGCTATATACAGTAGAGAGGCTATATACAGTAGAGAGGCTATATACAGTAGTGAGGCTATATACAGTAGAGAATGCTATATACAGTAGTGAGGCCTATATACAGTAGAGAGGCTATATACTAGTAGAGAGGCTATATACAGTAGTGAGGCTATATACAGTAGAGAGGGCTATATACAGTAGTGAGGCTATATAACATAGAGAGGCTATATATACAGTAGAGCAGGCTATATACAAGTAGAAGGCTTATATACAGTAGAGAGGCTATATACAGTAGAGAGGCTATATACAGTAGAGAGGCTATATACAGTAGAGGCTATATACAGTAGAGAGGCTATATACAGTAGAGAGGCTATATACAGTAGAGAGGCTATATACAGTAGAGAGGCTATATACAGTAGAGAGGTATATACAGTAGAGAGGCTATATACAGTAGAGAGGCTATATACAGTAGAGAGCTATATACAGTAGAGAGGCTATATACAGTAGAGGGTATATACAGTAGAGATGGCTATATACAGTAGAGAGGCTATATACAGTAGAGAGGCTTAAATACAGTAGAGAGGCTATAACATGAGGACGGCTATATACAGTAGAGAGGCTATATACAGTAGAGAGGCTATATACAGTAGAGAGGCTTATCCATACAGTAGAGAGGCTATAACAGTAGGATGCTATATACAGTAGAGAGGCTATCTACAGTAGAGGCTATATACAGTATTGAGGCTATATACAGTAGAGAGGCTATATACAGTAGAGATGCTATATACAGTAGAGAGGGCTATATACAGTAGAGAGGCTAAATACAGTAGACAGGCTATATACAGTAGAGAGGCTATATACAGTAGAGAGGCTATATACAGTAGAGAGGTTATATACAGTAGAGAGGCTATATACAGTTGAGAGGTTATATACAGTAGAGAGGCTATATACAGTAGGGAGGCTATATACAGTAGAGAGGCTATATACAGTAGGGAGGCTATATACAGTAGAGAGGCTATATACAGTAGAGAGGCTATATACAGTAGAGGTTATATACAGTAGAGAGGCTATATACAGTAGAGAGGCTATATACAGTAGAGAGGCTATATACAGTAGAGAGGCTATATACAGTAGAGAGGCTATATACGGTAGAGAGGCTATAAACAGTAGAGAGGTTATATACAGTAGAGAGGCTATATACAGTAGAGAGGCTATATACAGTAGAGAGGTTATATACAGTAGAGAGGCTATATACAGTAGAGAGGCTATATACAGTAGAGAGGCTATATACAGTAGAGAGGCTATATACAGTAGAGAGGCTATATACAGTAGAGAGGCTATATACAGTAGAGAGGCTATATACAGTAGAGAGGCTACATACAGTAGAGAGGCTATATACAGTAGAGAGGCTATATACAGTAGAGAGGCTATATACAGTAGAGGTTATATACAGTAGAGATGCTATATACAGTAGAGAGGCTATATACAGTAGAGAGGCTATATACAGTAGAGGCTATATACAGTAGAGAGGCTATATACAGTAGAGAGGCTATATACAGTAGAGATGCTATATACAGTAGAGAGGCTATATACAGTAGAGAGGCTATATACAGTAGAGGTTATATACAGTAGAGAGGCTATATACAGTAGAGAGGCTATATACAGTAGAGATGCTATATACAGTAGAGGTTATATACAGTAGAGATGCTATATACAGTAGAGAGGCTATATACAGTAGAGAGGCTATATACAGTAGAGAGGCTATATACAGTAGAGAGGCTATAACAGTAGAGAGGCTATATACAGTAGAGAGGCTATATACAGTAGAGAGGCTATATACAGTAGAGGCTATATACAGTAGTGAGGCTATATACAGTAGAGAGGCTATATACAGTAGAGATGCTATATACAGTAGAGAGGCTATATACAGTAGAGAGGCTAAATACAGTAGACAGGCTATATAGTAGAGAGGCTATATACAGTAGAGAGGCTATATACAGTAGAGAGGCTATATACAGTAGAGAGGCTATTACAGTAGAGAGGCTATATACAGTAGAGAGGCTATATACAGTAGAGAGGCTATATACAGTAGAGAGGCTATATACAGTAGAGAGGCTATAACAGTAGAGAGGCTATATACAGTAGAGAGGCTATATACAGTAGAGAGGCTATAACAGTAGAGAGGCTATATACAGTAGAGAGGCTATATACAGTAGAGAGGCTATATACAGTAGAGAGGCTATAAAAGTAGAGAGGCTATATACAGTAGAGAGGCTATATACAGTAGAGAGGCTATATACAGTAGAGAGGCTATATACAGTAGAGAGGTTATATACAGTAGAGAGGCTATATACAGTAGAGAGGCTATATACAGTAGAGAGGCTATATACATAAGAGAGGCTATATACAGTAGAGAGGCTATATACAGTAGTGAGGCTATATACAGTAGAGAGGCTATATACAGTAGAGAGGCTATATACAGTAGTGAGGCTATATACAGTAGAGAGGCTATATACAGTAGTGAGGCTATATACAGTAGAGAGGCTATATACAGTAGAGAGGCTAAATACATAAGAGAGGCTATATACAGTAGAGGGGCTATATACAGTAGTGAGGCTATATACAGTAGAGAGGCTATATACAGTAGAGAGGCTATATACAGTAGAGGCTATATACAGTAGAGAGGCTATATACAGTAGAGAGGCTATATACAGTAGAGAGGCTATATACAGTAGAGAGGCTATAAAAGTAGAGAGGCTATGTACAGTAGAGAGGCTATACACAGTAGAGAGGCTCTATACAGTAGAGAGGCTATATACAGTAGAGAGGTTATATACAGTAGAGAGGCTATATACAGTAGAGAGGCTATATACAGTAGAGAGGCTATATACAGTAGAGAGGCTATATACAGTAGAGGGGCTATATACAGTAGTGAGGCTATATACAGTAGAGAGGCTATATACAGTAGAGAGGCTATATACAGTAGTGAGGCTATATACAGTAGAGAGGCTATATACAGTAGTGAGGCTATATACAGTAGAGAGGCTATATACAGTAGAGAGGCTATATACATAAGAGAGGCTATATACAGTAGAGGGGCTATATACAGTAGTGAGGCTATATACAGTAGAGAGGCTATATACAGTAGAGAGGCTATATACAGTAGAGGCTATATACAGTAGAGAGGCTATATACAGTAGAGAGGCTATATACAGTAGAGAGGCTATATACAGTAGAGAGGCTATAACAGTAGAGAGGCTATATACAGTAGAGAGGCTATATACAGTAGAGAGGCTATATACAGTAGAGGCTATATACAGTAGTGAGGCTATATACAGTAGAGAGGCTATATACAGTAGAGATGCTATATACAGTAGAGAGGCTATATACAGTAGAGAGGCTATATACAGTAGACAGGCTATATACAGTAGAGAGGCTATATACAGTAGAGAGGCTATATACAGTAGAGAGGTTATATACAGTAGAGAGGCTATATACAGTTGAGAGGTTATATACAGTAGAGAGGCTATATACAGTAGGGAGGCTATATACAGTAGAGAGGCTATATACAGTAGGGAGGCTATATACAGTAGAGAGGCTATATACAGTAGAGAGGCTATATACAGTAGAGGTTATATACAGTAGAGAGGCTATATACAGTAGAGAGGCTATATACAGTAGAGAGGCTATATACAGTAGAGAGGCTATATACAGTAGAGAGGCTATATACGGTAGAGAGGCTATAACAGTAGAGAGGTTATATACAGTAGAGAGGCTATATACAGTAGAGAGGCTATATACAGTAGAGAGGCTATATACAGTAGAGAGGCTATATACAGTAGAGAGGCTATATACAGTAGAGAGGTTATATACAGTAGAGAGGCTATATACAGTAGAGAGGCTATATACAGTAGAGAGGCTATATACAGTAGAGAGGCTATATACAGTAGAGAGGCTATATACAGTAGAGAGGCTATATACAGTAGTGAGGCTATATACAGTAGCGAGGCTATATACGGTAGAGAGGCTATAAAAGTAGCGAGGCTATATACAGTAGAGGCTATATACAGTAGAGAGGCTATATACAGTAGAGAGGCTATATACGGTAGAGAGGCTATAAACAGACACCGGTTAGTCAGGCTGATTAAGGTAGTATGTACATGTAGATATGGTTAAAGTGACTATGCATTTATGATAAACAGAGAGTAGCAGTAGCGTAAAAGTAAAAAATGCAAATAGTCCGGGTAGCCATCTGATTACCTGTTCAGGAGTCTTATGGCTTGGGGGTAAAAACTGTTGAGAAGCCTTTTTGTCCTAGACTTGGCACTCCGGTACCGCTTGCTATGCGGTAGAAGAGAGAACAGTCTATGACTGGGGTGGCTGGAGTCTTTGACCATTTTTAGGGCCTTCCTCTGACACCACCTGGTGTAGAGGTCCTGGATGGCAGGAAGCTTAGCCCCAGTGATGTACTGGGCCGTACACACTACCCTCTGTAGTGCCTTGCGGTCGGAGGCCGAGCAGTTACCGTACCAGGCAGTGATGCAACCAGTCAGGATGCTCTCGATGTTGTAGAACCTTTTGAGGATCTCAGGACCCATGACAAATCTTTTTCGTTTCCTGAGGGGGAATAGGCTTTGTTGTGCCCTCTTCTCGACTGTCTTGGTGTGTTTAGACCATTCTAGTTTGTTGTTGATGTGGACACCAAGGAACTTGAAGCTCTCAACCTGCTCCCCTGCAGCCACGTCGATGAGAATGGGGGCGTGCTCGGTCCTCCTTTTCCTGTAGTCCACAATCATCTCCGTAGTCTTGGTTACGTTGAGGGAGAGGTTGTTATTCTGGCACCACCCGGCCAGGTCTCTGACCTCCTCCCTATAGGCTGTCTCGTCGTTGTCGGTGATCAGGCCCTATCACTGTTGTGTCGTCTGCAAACTTAATGATGGTGTTGAAGTCGTGCCTGGCCACGCCTTGTTCAGGGACAGTCAGGGAGTTTATTTTTTATTTATTTTATTTCACCTTTATTTAACCAGGTAGGCTAGTTGAGAACAAGTTCTCATTTGCAACTGCGACCTGGCCAAGATAAAGCATAGCAGTGTGACACAAACAACAACACAGAGTTACACATGGAGTAAACAATAAACAAGTCAATAACATGGTAGAAAAAAAAGAAAAAAAAAGAGAATCTATATACAATGTGTGCAAAAGGCATGAGGAGGTAGGCAATAAATAGGCCAGGAGTACAGGAGGGGACTGAGCACGCACCCCTGAGGGGGTCCAGTGTTGAGGATCAGCGTGGCAGATGTGTTGTTGCCTACTCTTACCACCTGGAGGGCGGCCCGTCAGGAACTCCAGGATCCAGTTGCAGAGGGAGGTTTTTAGTCCCAGGGTCCTTAGCTTAGTGATGAGCTTTGTGGACACTATGGTGTTGAACGCTGAGCTGTAGTCAATGAATAGCATTCTCACATAGGTGTTATTTTTGTCCAGCTGGGAAAGGGCAGTGTGGAGTGCAATAGAGATTGCATCATCTGTGGATCTGTTTGTGTGGTATACAAATTGGAGTGGGTCTAGGGTTTCTGGGATAATGGTGTTGATGTGAGCCATTACCAGCCTTTCAAAGCACTTCATGGCTACAGACGTAAGTGCTACGGGTCTGTAGTCATTTAGGCAGGTTGCCTTTGTGTTCTTGGGCACAGGGACTATGGTGGTCTGCTTGAAACATGTTGAAAATGTCAGTGAAGACACCTGCCAGTTGGTCAGCACATGCCCATAAACATATGTTTCCCATGCCAAAAAAGCCTCTTACATTGAAATTGAATTGAATTCCGAGGGAGAAAGATAGATAGAGAGAGAAAGAGAGAGAGAGAGAGAGAGAGAGAGAGAGAGAGATAGGAGAGAGAGAGAGAGAGAGAGACAGAGAGAGAGAGACAGAGAGAGAGAGAGAGACAGAGCGAGAGAGAGAGAGACAGAGAGAGAGAGACAGAGAGAGAGAGAGAGAGAGAGAGAGAGAGAGAGAGAGAGAGAGAGAGAGAGAGAGAGAGAGAGACAGAGAGAGAGAGAGAGAGAGAGATAGGAGAGAGAGAGAGAGACAGAGAGACAGAGAGAAACAGAGCGAGAGAGAGTTAATTGTGAAAGCTGGTCCCAGCACCAACCACTGTGTGATGGGTGGAAGCAGTACTGGGGATGAATTGAGGCACTTATCTCAGTGGGAGGAGAGACAGCAGGAAAACCCAATATCGATGGGACTGTTTTCTCCTTCCTCACACCTCAGAGAAAAGCACACAGCTGGAGTCCTGAGGGGGAGGACACGATAAACAAGAGGACTGGAGATGTTGTTGTAGTTTGATCTGATTTCTCCCCACGCAGGTCAAAGGTCAAACCATCTCCTCTGTAGCATGTAGAGTTCTATGGTAATTTCAGCTGATGGGCCACATACAGGTGTTACTGACAGTAGATGTGCAGCCCTATGGGCCCTATTCCCTATATAGTGCACTACTTTTACCAGAGCCCTATGGGCCCTATTCCCTGTATAGTGCACTACTTTAGACCAGAGCCCTATAGAACCCTATTCCCTATATAGTGCACTACTTTTACCACAGACCTATGGGCCCTATTCCCTATCTAGTGCACTACTTTAGACCAGAGCCCTATAGAACCCTATTCCCTATATAGTGCACTACTTTTACCACAGACCTATGGGCCCTATTCCCTATCTAGTGCACTACTTTAGACCAGAGCCCTATAGAACCCTATTCCCTATATAGTGCACTACTTTAGACCAGAGCCCTATAGAACCCTATTCCCTATATAGTGCACTACTTTAGACCAGAGCCCTATAGAACCCTATTCCCTATATAGTGCACTATGAAGTGAATATGGTGCCATTTGGGGGGCCGTAGAGGGGGGCACACTCTTATATAAAAGGGTTCCAAAAGGGTTCTTTGGCTGTCCCCATCGGAGAACCCTTTTTGGTTCCAGGCAGAACTCTCTTGGGTTCCATGTAGAACACTCTGTGGAAAGGGCTCTACATGGAACCCAAAAAGTTTCTACCTGGAATCAGAAGGTTTCTACCTGGAACCAGAAGGGTTCTACCTGGAACCAGAAGGTTTTTACGTGGAACCAGAAGGATTCTACCTGGAACCAGAAGGATTCTACCTGGAACCAGAAGGATTTTACCTGGAACCAGAAGGATTCTACCTGGAACCAGAAGGTTTTTACATGGAACCAGAAGGTTTCTACGTGGAAGCAGAAGGATTCTACCTGGAACCAGAAGGATTTTACCTGGAACCAGAAGGATTCTACGTGGAAGCAGAAGGATTCTACCTGGAACCAGAAGGTTTCTACGTGGAAGCAGAAGGATTCTAACTGGAACCAGAAGGATTCTACCTGGAACCAGAAGGGTTCTATGTGGAAGCAGAAGGATTCTACCTGGAACCAGAAGGTTTCTACGTGGAAGCAGAAGGGTTCTACGTGGAAGCAGAAGGATTCTACCTGGAACCAGAAGGTTTCTACCTGGAACCAGAAGGATTCTACGTGGAAGCAGAAGGATTCTACGTGGAAGCAGAATGATTCTACCTGGAACCAGAAGGATTCTACGTGGAAGCAGAAGGATTCTACCTGGAACCAAAAATGGTTTTTCAAAGGGTTCTCATATGGGGACAGCCGAACAACCTTGATTGGTTCTAGATGGCACATTTCTAAGAGTGAACTGCAAATGGCTCAGGATTCATATCTTTCAAATTACAGTACAAAAACTCTGTATTGAATTGTTTAATTTTATATTTAACCTTAATTTAACTAGGCAAGTCAGTTAAGAACTATTTCTTATTTACAATGACAGCCTAACGGGGTAAAGTGGCTTAACTGCCTTGTTCAGGGGCAGAACGACAGATTTTTACCTTGTCAGCTCGGGGATTTGATCCAGCAACCTTCCAGTTACTTGCCCAACTCTCTAAACACTACACTACCTGCCACCCCATTGAAGGTGTTGTCCCAGCAACCTTCCAGTTACTGGCCCAACTCTCTAACCACTAGACTACCTGCCGCCCCATTGAAGGTGTTGTCCCAGCAACCTTCCAGTTACTGGCCCAACTCTCTAACCACTAGACTACCTGCCGCCCCATTGAAGGTGTTGTCCCAGCAACCTTCCAGTTACTGGCCCAACTCTCTAACCACTAGACTACCTGCCGCCCCATTGAAGGTGTTGTCCCAGCAACATTCCAGTTACTGGCCCAACTCTCTAACCACTAGACTACCTGCCGCCCCATTGAAGGTGTTGTCCCAGCAACCTTCCAGTTACTGGCCCAACTCTCTAACCACTAGACTACCTGCCGCCCCATTGAAGGTGTTGTCCCAGCAACCTTCCAGTTACTGGCCCAACTCTCTAACCACTAGACTACCTGCCGCCCCATTGAAGGTGTTGTCCCAGCAACCTTCCAGTTACTGGCCCAACTCTCTAACCACTAGACTACCTGCCGCCCCATTGAAGGTGTTGTCCCAGCAACCTTCCAGTTACTGGCCCAACTCTCTAACCACTAGACTACCTGCCGCCCCATTGAAGGTGTTGTCCCAGCAACCTTCCAGTTACTGGCCCAAGTCTCTAACCACTAGACTACCTGTCGCCCCATTGAAGGTGTTGTCCCAGCAACCTTCCAGTTACTGGCCCAACTCTCTAACCACTAGACTACCTGCCGCCCCATTGAAGGTGTTGTCCCAGCAACCTTCCAGTTACTGGCCCAACTCTCTAACCACTAGACTACCTGCCACCCCATTGAAGGTGTTGTCCCAGCCATTTCAAATACTAAATAGAAATGATTTGCAAAGCGTGGACTGTGGGCTTTTTGTATTAAAAATATTTGAAAGTTGTGAACTCGTTGGCTTATCTAAATCCTAGTGAGGATCTGGGCTGACATCTCTCTCTCCCTCCCTCCCCCCTCTCTCTCCCTCTCTCCCCTTCTCTACTGGACGATAACAGGATAAGTCTGGATGAGTCCCAGCTCTGTTATAAACAAAACTGAGGGACTTAACCTTGTTCAGCTGGACCTCATCCAATTTGGCTTAACACCAGGGCCGTACGACCGGAGGACCAGGCCAGAAACCTCCTGCTTGACAAACAGCTTGACCTGATTTGTCACTTTCCACCCTCCACACCCCTCCACCCCCCTCCACCCCTCCACAACCCTCCACCCCCCTCCTGCCTCCTCCTCCACTCATCTAGCCCCCTCCACCCCCCTCCTGCCCCCTCCACCCCCTCCTGCCTCCTCCTTCACCCCTCCACCCCACCACCCCCATTCTGCCTCCTCCTCCACCCCTCCACCCCACCACCCCCCTCCTGCCTCCTCCTTCACCCCTCCACCCTTCCACCCCCCTCCTGCCTCCTCCACACCCCTCCCACCCTCCTCCACCCTCCTACACCCCCCTCCACACTCATCCAGCCCCCTCCACACCCCCACACCCCCCCTCCAACCCTCCACCACTTAATATCTTTTTCCTGGATTATCTTCCATAAAATCCCTCTGCATTAATAAATATATCCAGCAGTGACCCAGTCTGCTGCATGACCCCATGTTCTGTTACAGGTCCTGTCTCTATATCTCTACACTACTATAGGTCCTATCTCTATATCTCTACACTACTATAGGTCCTATCTCTATATCTCTACACTACTATAGGTCCTGTCTCTATATCTCTACACTACTATAGGTCCTGTCTCTATATCTCTACACTACTATAGGTCCTGTCTCTATATCTCTACACTACTATAGGTCCTGTCTCTATATCTCTACAGTACTATAGGTCCTGTCTCTATATCTCTACACTACTATAGGTCCTATCTCTATATCTCTACACTACTATAGGTCCTGTCTCTATATCTCTACACTACTATAGGTCCTGTCTCTATATCTCTACACTACTATAGGTCCTGTCTCTATATCTCTACACTACTATAGGTCCTGTCTCTATATCTCTACACTACTATAGGTCCTGTCTCTATATCTCTACACTACTATAGGTCCTGTCTCTATATCTCTACACTACTATAGGTCCTGTCTCTATATCTCTACACTACTATAGGTCCTGTCTCTATATCTCTACACTACTATAGGTCCTGTCTCTATATCTCTACACTACTATAGGTCCTGTCTCTATATCTCTACACTACTATAGGTCCTGTCTCTATATCTCTACACTACTATAGGTCCTGTCTCTATATCTCTACAGTACTATAGGTCCTGTCTCTATATTTCTACACTACTATAGGTCCTGTCTCTATATCTCTACACTACTATAGGTCCTGTCTCTATATCTCTACAGTACTATAGGTCCTGTCTCTATATTTCTACACTACTATAGGTCCTGTCTCTATATCTCTACACTACTATAGGTCCTGTCTCTATATCTCTACACTACTATAGGTCCTGTCTCTATATCTCTACAGTACTATAGGTCCTGTCTCTATATTTCTACACTACTATAGGTCCTGTCTCTATATCTCTACACTACTATAGGTCCTGTCTCTATATCTCTACACTACTATAGGTCCTGTCTCTATATCTCTACACTACTACAGGTCCTGTCTCTATATCTCTACACTACTATAGGTCCTGTCTCTACATCTCTACACTACTATAGGTCCAAGCTCTATATCTCTACACTACTATAGGTCCTGTCTCTATATCTCTACACTACTATAGGTCCTGTCTCTATATCTCTACCCTACTATAGGTCCTGTCTCTATATCTCTACATAGGTCCTGTCTCTATATCTCTACACTACTATAGGTCCTGTCTCTATATCTCTACACTACTATAGGTCCTGTCTCTATATCTCTACACTACTATAGGTCCTGTCTCTATATCTCTACACTACTATAGGTCCTGTCTCTATATCTCTACACTACTATAGGTCCTGTCTCTATATCTCTACACTACTATAGGTCCTGTCTCTACATCTCTACACTACTATAGGTCCTGTCTCTATCTCTCTACACTACTATAGGTCCTGTCTTTATATCTCTTCACTACTATAGGTCCTGTCTCTATATCTCTACACTACTATAGGTCCTGTCTCTATATCTCTACACTACTATAGGTCAAGTCTCTATATCTCTACAGTACTATAGGTCCTGTCTCTATATCTCTACACTACTATAGGTCCTTTCTCTACAGTACTATAGGTCCTGTCTCTATATCTCTACACTACTATAGGTCCTGTCTCTACAGTACTATAGGTCCTGTCTCTATATCTCTACACTACTATAGGTCCTGTCTCTACATCTCTACACTACTATAGGTCCTGTCTGTCTCTATATCTCTACACTACTATAGGTCCTGTCTCTACATCTCTACACTACTATAGGTCCTGTCTCTATATCTCTACAGTACTATAGGTCCTATCTCTATATCTCTACACTACTATAGGTCCTGTCTCTATATCTCTACACTACTATAGGTCCTGTCTCTATATCTCTACACTACTATAGGTCCTGTCTCTATATCTCTACACTACTATAGGTCCTGTCTCTATATCTCTACACTACTATAGGTCCTGTCTCTATATCTCTACACTACTATAGGTCCTGTCTCTATATCTCTACACTACTATAGGTCCTGTCTCTATATCTCTACACTACTATAGGTCCTGTCTCTATATCTCTACACTACTATAGGTCCTGTCTCTATATCTCTACACTACTATAGGTCCTGTCTCTATATCTCTACACTACTATAGGTCCTGTCTCTATATCTCTACACTACTATAGGTCCTGTCTCTATATCTCTACACTACTATTCGACTATAGATGCAGTACTATAGATGTACTATAGATGCAGTACTATAGATGTACTATAGATGCAGTACTATAGATGTACTATAGATACAGTACTATAGATGCAGTACTGTAGATGTACTATAGATGCAGTACTATAGATGTATTATAGATGCAATACTATAGATGTACTATAGATGTACTATAGATGCAGTACTATAGATGTACTATAGATGCAGTACTGTAGATGTACTATAGATATACTATAGATGCAGAACTATAGATGTACTATTGATGCAGTACTATAGATATGCTATAGATGCAGTACTATAGATGTACTATAGATGCAGTACTATAGATGTACTATATATGCAGTACTATAGATGCAGTACTATAGATGTACTATAGATGCAGTACTATAGATGTACTATAGATGTAGTACTATAGAGGTACTATAGGTGCAGTACTATAGACAGACTGAGGGAAACAATATTAGAATAATATACCCCATTTAACAGAGATTCATTTTTACATGTCCACTTTTACATGTCCACTTTAACATGTCCACTTTTATATGTCCACTTTAACATGTCCACTTTTACATGTCCACTTTTACATGTCCACTTTAACATGTCCACTCCAACATGTCCACTTTTACATACAGAATCCACCTTTACATGTCCACTTTTACATGTCCACTTTTACATGTCCACTTCAACATGTCCACTTTTACATGTCCACTTTTACATGTCCACTTTAACATGTCCACTTTTACATGTCCACTTTTACATGTCCACTTTTACATGTCCACTTTAACATGTCCACTTTTACATGTCCACTTTAACATGTCCACTTTTACATGTCCACTTTAACATGTCCACTTTTACATGTCCACTTTTACATGTCCACTTTTACATGTCCACTTTTACATGTCCACTTTTACATGTCCACTTTTACATGTCCACTTTAACATACAGAATCCACCTTTACATGTCCACTTTTACATGTCCACTTTTACATGTCCACTTCAACATGTCCACTTTTACATGTCCACTTTTACATGTCCACTTTAACATGTCCACTTTTACATGTCCACTTTTACATGTCCACTTTTACATGTCCACTTTTACATGTCCACTTTAACATGTCCACTTTTACATGTCCACTTTAACATGTCCACTTTTACATGTCCACTTTTACATGTCCACTTTTACATGTCCACTTTTACATGTCCACTTTAACATGTCCACTTTAACATGTCCACTTTTATATGTCCACTTTAAAATGTCCACTTTTACATGTCCACTTTTACATGTCCACTTTTACATGTCCACTTTTACATGTCCACTTTTACATGTCCACTTTTACATGTCCACTTTTACATGTCCACTTTAACATGTCCACTTTTACATGTCCACTTTTACATGTCCACTTTTACATGTCCACTTTAACATGTCCACTTTAACATGTCCACTTTTACATGTCCACTTTTACATGTCCACTTTTACATGTCCACTTTTACATGTCCACTTTTACATGTCCACTTCAACATGTCCACTTTTACATGTCCACTTTTACATGTCCACTTTAACATGTCCACTTTTACATGTCCACTTTTACATGTCCACTTTTACATGTCCACTTTTACATGTCCACTTTAACATGTCCACTTTAACATGTCCACTTTTACATGTCCACTTTAACATGTCCACTTTAACATGTCCGCTTTTAAATGTCCACTTTAACATGTCCACTTTTACATGTCCACTTTAACATGTCCACTTTTACATGTCCACTTTAACATGTCCACTTTTACATGTCCACTTTTACATGTCCACTTCAACATGTCCACTTTAACATGTCCACTTTTACATTCATGCGTACATGTGGTTGGTCACAAGGTAAAGGAGGATGACCTTGTATGTACAGTTGAAGTCAGAAGTTTACATACACCTTAGCCAAATACATTTAAACTCAGTTTTTCACAATTCCTGACATTTAATCCTAGTAAAAATTCCCTGTCTTATGTCAGTTAGGAACACCACTTTATTTTGGGCTGCAAGCCCGAGGTCGGTACACCTATGACAACAGCCAGCTCAAAGTGCAGGGCGCGAAATTCAAAAGATATTTTTTTTAAATATTTAACTTTCACACATTAACAAGTCCAATACAGCATATGAAAAGTACACATCTTGTGAATCAAGCCAACATGTCCGATTTTTAAAATGTTTTACAGGGAAGACAAAATATGTAAATCTATTAGCTAACCACGTTAGCAAAAGACACCACTTTTCTTACTCGATCAGTTTTTTACTCCATCACTAGCTATCACAAATTCGACCAAATAAAGAAATAAATAGCCACTAACCAAGAAAAAACTTCATCAGATGACAGTCTGATAACATATTTATTGTATAGCATATGTTTTGTTCGAAAAATTTGCATATTTCAGGTATAAATCATAGTTCACATTTCAGCTACAATCAGAAATTGCACCGAAAGCAGCCATAATATTTACAGACACCAACGTCAAATACCTAATTACTCATCATAAAACATTTCTGAAAAATACATAGTGTGCAGCAATTGAAAGACAGGCATCTTGTGATTCCAGACAATATTTCCGATTTATTAAATGTTTTACAGCGAAAACAAAATGTAGCGCTATATTAGCGTAGCCACAATAGCCAGAAACACTTGGGCGCCCACGACCAGTTGACATGCACGACAGATATATGAAATAACATCATAAATTGGGTCTTACTTTTGCTGATCTTTCATCAGAATGTTGAACAAGGTGTCCTTTGTCCAGATGAGTCGTTGTTTGGATTCAGAACGGCAAATTTCCCTCTTCACTTAGCATTGGCACTAGCCGAGTGGCACGGAACTCTCCAACGTAAACACAGTCAGAGAACGCAACACGGCAAAACTCCCGAAAAAATTTCAATAATCTGATTAAACTATATTGAAAAAACATACATTACGATGATATGGTCACATGTATCAAATAATATCCGAGCCGGAGATAGTTGTCATCCATTACGGCAGCAAAACAGAAGGCAATCGCACTTCCAAGTCGCGCGCTTCAGAGTACCGGAAGTGGACGGTCACGTCAAAGAAATAGCTTTTATTCCACCCCAGACCAAGATAAACACAAAATTTCTTCTCTCACATCATCTTGACACCCAGAGGAAGGCGTATGGAGTGTACGTAGACTCCTACGTGTCATGACCATGTATAGGCAGGTGTAACTATCGTCGTAATCCTCCTCCTCGGACGAGGAGGAGAGGCGAGAAGGATCAGACCAATATGCGGAGTGATTAGTGTCCATGATTATTTATTATAATGAAACTGAACACGAAACAAAAGAACACCATGAAAACAATCGACAAACAGTCCCGTGTGGCACGAATGCAGACACGCGATAAAACCACCCACAAAACACACGTGAAACCCCGGCTGCCTTAGTATGATTCTCAATCAGGACAAACGATCTACAGCTGCGTCTGATTGAGAATCATACCAGGCCGAACACAAAAACCCCAACATAGAAAAACACACATAGACCAATCCACCCAACTCACGCCCTGACCAACTAAATAAATACAAGAAAAAAGGAAAACAGGTCAGGAACGTGACATAACCCCCCCCTTAAGGTGCGAACTCCGGGCGCACCCGCATAAACTCTAGGGGAGGGTCTGGGTGGGCGTCTGTCCACGGTGGCGGCTCTGGCGCTGGTCGTGGTCCCCAACCCACCATAGTCAAACCCCGCTTCCGTGGTCTCCTCCCAATGGCCACCCTCCATGTCAAACCCACTCTACCAAAAGTCAGCACCGGACTGAGGGGCGGATCCTGGCTGGCTGGCTCTGGCGGATCCTGGCTGGCTGGCTCTGGCGGATCCTGGCTGGCTGGCTCTGGCGGATCCTGGCTGGCTGGCTCTGGCGGATCCTGGCTGGCTGGCTCTGGCGGATCCTGGCTGGCTGGCGGATCCTGGCTGGCTGGCGGATCCTGGCTGGCTGGCGGATCCTGGCTGGCTGGCGGATCCTGGCTGGAGGGCTCTGGCGGGTCCTGGCTGGACGGCTCTGGCGGGTCCTGGCTGGACGGCTCTGGCGGGTCCTGGCTGGACGGCTCTGGCAGGTCCTGGCTGGACGGCTCTGGCAGGTCCTGGCTGGACGGCTCTGGCAGGTCCTGGCTGGACGGCTCTGGCAGGTCCTGGCTGGACGGCTCTGGCAGGTCCTGGCTGGACGGCTCTGAAAGCTCAGTACCGACGGACAGCGCTGGGCAGGCAGACAGTTCAGGCGCCGCTGGGCAGACGGCAGACTCTGGCCGGCTGAGACGCACTGTAGACCTGGTGCGTGGTATAGGCACTGGCTGCGCTGGAGAGGAGGAAGGCTCTGACAGCGCTGGACAGGTGGGAGCAGCTGGAGAGAGAACCCGGAGAGACAGCCTGGTGTGGGGGGCTGCCACCGGAGGACTGGTACGTGGAGGTGGCACCGGGTATACCGGACCGTGAAGGAGGACACGTGCTCTTGAGCACCGAGCCTGCCCAACCTTACCAGGTTGAATGGTGCCCGTAGCCCTGCCAGTGCGGCGAGGTGGAATAGCCCGCACTGGGCTATGCTGGCGAACCGGGGACACTATCTGTAAGGCTGGTGCCATGTATGCCGGCCCGAGGAGACGCACTGGTGGCCAGATGCGTTGGGCCGGCTTCATGACATCCGGCTCGATGCCCAACTTAGCCCTACCAGTGCGGCGAGGTGGAATAGCCCGCACTGGGCTAAGCACGCGTACTGGGGACACCGTGCGCTTTACCGCATAACACGGTGTCTGACCAGTACGACGCCCTCTCACTCCACGGTAAGCACGGGGAGTTGGCTCAGGTATCCTACCCGGCTTTGCCACACTCCTCGTGTGCCCCCCCCCAAGAAATTTTTGGGTCTGACTCTCGGGCTCCCAACCGCGTCGCCGCGCTGCCTCCTCATACCAGCGCCTCTCTGCCTTCGCTGCCTCCAGCTCCGCCTTGGGACGGCGATATTCCCCTGGCTGAGCCCAGGGTCCTTTGCCGTCCAGGATCTCCTCCCAAGTCCAGGAGTCCTGGGTTTTTTTCCACTGCTGTCGCTGCCCGTTTGCACTCCGCTTGATCCTAGATTGGTGGGTGGTTCTGTAACTATCGTCGTAATCCTCCTCCTCGGACGAGGAGGAGAGGCGAGAAGGATCAGACCAATATGCGGAGTGATTAGTGTCCATGATTATTTATTATAATGAAACTGAACACGAAACAAAAGAACACCATGAAAACAATCGACAAACAGTCCCGTGTGGCACGAATGCAGACACGCGATAAAACCACCCACAAAACACACGTGAAACCCCGGCTGCCTTAGTATGATTCTCAATCAGGACAAACGATCTACAGCTGCGTCTGATTGAGAATCATACCAGGCCGAACACAAAAACCCCAACATAGAAAAACACACATAGACCAATCCACCCAACTCACGCCCTGACCAACTAAATAAATACAAGAAAAAAGGAAAACAGGTCAGGAACGTGACAGCAGGAAGTTGAAGAGAGCATATATTTCTGACATTCTACTTCCTGGTCAGGGAAAGTGCTGCCAAATGACTTCTGTTTCACTCAGAGAAATAATTCCAACGGTTTTAGAAACTAGAGAGTGTTTTCTATCCAAAAATAATAATAATATCCATATTGTACGAGCAAGAATTGAGTACGAGGCCGTTTGAAATGGGCACGATTTCACTGGCTATTCAATACTGCCCCTTGCAGCCATAAGAAGTTAAGAATGTGAAATGTCAGAATAATAGTAGAGAGAATGATTTATTTCAGCTTTTATTTCTTTCATCACATTCCCAGTGGGTCAGAAGTTTACATACACTCAATTAGTATTTGGTAGCATTGCCTTTAAATTGTTTAAGTTGGGTCAAACGTTTTGGGTAGCCTTCCACAAGCTTCCCACAATATGTTGGGTGAATTTTGGCCCATTCCTCCTGACAGAGCTGGTGTAACTGAGTCAGGTTTGTAGACCTCCTTACTCACACTTGCTTTTTCAGTTCTGCCCACATATTTTCTATAGGATTGAGGTCAGGGCTTTGTGATGGCCACTCCAATACCTTGACTTTGTTGTCCTTAAGCCATTTTGCCACATCTTTGGAAGTATGCTTGGGGTCATTGTCCATTTGGAAGACCCATTTGAGAACCAAGCTTTAACTTCCTGACTGATGTCTTGAGATGTTGCTTCAATATATGCACATATTTTTCCCTCCTCATGATTCCATCTATTTTGTGAAGTGCACCAGTCCCTCCTGCAGCAAAGCACCCCCACAACATGATGCTGCCACCCCCGTGCTTCACGGTTGGGATGGTGTTCTTCGTCTTGCAAGCATCCCCCTTTTTCCTCCAAACATAACGATGGTCATTATGGCCAAACAGTTCCAATTTTGTTTCATCAGACCAGAGGACATTTCTACAAAAAGTACGATCTTCGTCCCCATGTGCAGTTGCAAACCGTAGTCTGATTTTTTTATAGCGGTTTTGGAGCAGTGGCTTCTTCCTTGCTGAGCGGCCTTTCAGGCTATGTCGATATTGGACTCTTTTTACTGTGGATATAGATACTTTTGTACCTGTTTCCTCCAGCATCTTCACAAGGTCCTTTGCTGTTGTTCTGGGAATGATTTGCACTTTTCGCACCAAAGTACGTTCATCTCTAGGAGACAGAACGCGTCTCCTTCCTGAGCGGTATGACGGCTGCATGGTCCCATGGTGTTTATACTTGCGTACTATTGTTTGTACAGATGGGTGAGTTTGAAGGTAGGCCTTGAAATTACATCCACAAGTATACCCCCAATTGACTCAAATTATGTAAATTAGCAGATGCTTATTATCAGCATCTGCTAATTATTATCAGCATCTGCTAATTTACATTATCAGATGCTTCTAAAGCCATGTCATAATTTTCTGAAATTTTCCATGCTGTTTAAAGGCTTGCCAATACTATAGTTTGTTAACAAGACATTTGTGGAGTGGAATTGGAAGTGGAATTGGACACTGGAATTGTGATATAGGGAATTATAAGTGAAATAATCTGTCTTTAAACATTTGTTGGAAATATTACTTGTGTCATGCACAAAGTAGATGTCATAACAGACTTGCCAAAACTATAGTTTGTTTTAACAAGACATTTGTGGAGTGGTTGAAAAACGAGTTTTAATGACTCCAACCTAAGTGGACGTAAACTTCCAACTTCAACTGTAGATACAGATCCATTCTTTATGTGTACTATTATCTACATTGTAGAATAATAGTGAAGACATCAAAACTATGAAATAACACATATGGAATCATGTAGTAACCAAAAAAGTGTTAAACAAATCCAAATATATTTTATATTTGAGATTCTTCTGTCACGATCGTCAAAGGGAGAGAGAGAGGACCAAGGCGCAGCGCGTGAAAAATACATCTTCTCTTTATTATAAGAAGGAAAACGAAACAAAACAACAAACAGACGACCGTGAAGCTATAAATCCAGATAGTGCTGACACAAACACTACACATAGACAATTACCCACAAAACAGCTAAAGCCTATGGTTGCCTTAAATATGGCTCCCAATCAGAGACAACCATAACCAGCTGTCTCTAATTGAGACCCAATTCAGGCAACCATAGACTTTCCTAGACACCTACACTGAACACTAAACCATCTACTCTACTAAACCCCCTAAACCATACAACACCCTAGACAATACAAAAACACACAAACTTCCCCATGTCACACCCTGACCTAACTAAAATAATAATGAAAACAAAGATAACTAAGGCCAGGGTGTGACATAACCCCCCCCTTAAGGTGCGAACTCCGGGCGCACCAGCATAAAGTCTAGGGGAGGGTCTGGGTGGGCGTCTGTCCACGGTGGCGGCTCTGGCACTGGTCGTGGTCCCCACCCCACCATAGTCACTACCCGCTTTCTTAACCCCACTGGAATAAGGGACAGCACCGGACTAAGGGGCAGCACCGGACTAAGGGGCAGCACCGGACTAAGGGGCAGCACCAGGATAAGGGGCAGCACCAGGATATGGGGCAGCACCAGGATAAGGGGCAGCACCAGGATAAGGGGCAGCTCCGGACTGAGGGACGGCAGCTCCGGACTGAGGGACGGCAGCTCCGGACTGAAGGGCAGCACCGGACTGAAGGGCAGCACCGGACTGAATGGCGGATCCTGGCTGGCTGGCTCTGGCGGATCCTGGCTGGCTGGCGGATCCTGGCTGGCTGGCTCTGGCAGATCCTGGCTGGACGGCTCTGGCGGATCCTGGCTGGACGGCTCTGGCGGATCCTGGCTGGACGGCTCTGGCGGATCCTGGCTGGACGGCTCATGGCTGGCTGACGGATCTGGCTGCTCATGGCTGGCTGACGGATCTGGCTGCTCATGGCTGGCTGACGGATCTGGCTGCTCATGGCTGGCTGACGGCTCTGGCTGCTCATGGCTGGCTGACGGCTCTGGCTGCTCATGGCTGGCTGACGGCTCTGGCAGATCCTGTCTGGTTGGCGGCTCTGGCAGATCCTGTCTGGTTGGCGGCTCTGGCAGATCCTGTCTGGTTGGCGGCTCTGGCAGATCCTGACTGACGAATGGCTCTAGCGGCTCCTGACTGACTAACGGCTCTGACGGCTCGGGACAGACGGGCGGCTCTAATGGCTCGGGACAGACGGATGGCTCAGATGGCGCTGGGGAGACGGATGGCTCAGATGGCGCTGGGGAGACGGATGGCTCAGATGGCGCTGGGGAGACGGATGGCTCAGATGGCGCTGGGGAGACGGATGGCTCAGATGGCGCTGGGGAGACGGATGGCTCAGACCGGATGAGGCGCACTGTAGGCCTGGTGCGTGGTGCCGGAACTGGAGGCACCGGGCTAAGGACACGCACCTTCAGGCTAGTGCGGGGAGAAGGAACAGGGCATACTGGACCCTGGGGACGCACATTAGGCCTAGTGCGTGGTGCCGGAACTGGAGGTACCGGGCTGGGGACACGCATCTCAGGGCTAGTGCGGGGAGAAGGAACAGGGCATACTGGACCCTGGGGACGCACATTAGGCCTAGTGCGTGGTGTAGGCACTGGTGGTAATGGGCTGGAGACACGCACCACAGGGTTAGTGCGTGGAGGAGGAACAGGGCTCTGTTGACACACAGGAAGCTTGGTGCGTGGTACCGGACTGGAGACACGCACCATAGGGCTAGTACGTGGAGGAGGAACAGGGCACACTGGACTCTCGAGGCGCACTATAGGCCTGGTGCGTGGTACCGGTACTGGTGGTACCGGGCTGAGGGCACGCACCTCAGGAAGAGTGCGGGGAGAAGGAACAGTGCGTACAGGGCTCAGGAGACGCACAGGAGGCTTCCCAACCTTACCTGGTTGTATGCTCCCCCATATCAACATCTCTCTCTCTTCGCTCTCCTCCAATAACACCAACAACTCCTCAAATGTCTCATAATCTCCCATCCTTTCACTTTCCTCCAATCTGTCCAATAACTCCTCCACATTCTCCGACTCATACCTTAGTTTAGCCAACTGCTCCTGATGGTAAGCACGGGGAACTGGCTCAATTCTCCCACTTGACCCAGCCACACTCCCCGTGTGCCCTCCCCCAAGAAATTTTTGGGGGAGCCTCTCGGGCTTCCAGCCACTCTGCCTTGATTTACGCTGCTTGGTCCGATGTTGGTGGGTAATTCTGTCACGATCGTCAAAGGGAGAGAGAGAGAGGACCAAGGCGCAGCGCGTGAAAAATACATCTTCTCTTTATTATAAGAAGGAAAACGAAACAAAACAACAAACAGACGACCGTGAAGCTATAAATCCAGATAGTGCTGACACAAACACTACACATAGACAATTACCCACAAAACAGCTAAAGCCTATGGTTGCCTTAAATATGGCTCCCAATCAGAGACAACCATAACCAGCTGTCTCTAATTGAGACCCAATTCAGGCAACCATAGACTTTCCTAGACACCTACACTGAACACTAAACCATCTACTCTACTAAACCCCCTAAACCATACAACACCCTAGACAATACAAAAACACACAAACTTCCCCATGTCACACCCTGACCTAACATACCTTAAGGGAAGTGTGAGACGGGAGCCATATGATCGGTGAAGATTCTCCCATTGCGAATGTACGGTCCCTTACTAGACGTCCGACTTCGTCTCAGAAAATCGCGGACGGCGTCGGGCCGAGGGCGGGGGGGAGCTCTTTCAGGAAGTCATCGAAGAAATCGTCTCGGACGTTCGGTCACCGTTTTATAAAAATAACAAATTTTTGACTTGGACTCCGCATTCTCGAAAATTCCCACCAGGGGGCAAATAAATCATATTGCAGGCGCACGAACACGGGGCAAACGAGCGCGGCCTTTTCTCCTAAACGGAAAATATTTCGAAGACGAAACTCGGCGAGCGTAGGTTTGGAGTAAAGGGAAGTTGGCCCCGAACAAGATGGCGTCGAGGCCTCTGCGCTTTTTGAGTTATGGCCATTTTTCTGGGATTAAAGGTCAAAAACGCAAAGTAGGGTGCAATTTGACCGCTTCACGTCAAAGTACATAAGCATACGGTGTCAGGAAAAAAAGAACCAGCCGTTTATCTATCGTAATTTAAGAGAAATCGTACATTGTCCATTTGGTGATGTTCACGAAGAGGAATTTTTTTTTCCAAAAATTCACAGATCCAGTTGCAGTTTGTTCACACGAACATTTTTAAAGTGGGTCTCGAAGCTCTGCGAGAATTCTGTGATTTTATGAAGTAACACACACTCATTTAACCCTCTGTTAATAAGTCAGTTCTTAACATAAAGACTTAAAACTCAATATTAAATAAGAGCCTACCCCAAGGAGGGTATGTGTTCACGTTCAGCTTCCTATGTCAACTGGAAGTACCTTAAAATGGTGCATAGGGTCAGGTTTGAAGGGTAATAAAGGTCAGATCTTTTCAAAACTTCACTTGTGTGATTAGACAACCCTCATGAAGTGTAATCAGTCATTTTTCCCAACAGATGTCAAAGAAAAGCTCTCTCACACAAACACACACACACACAAAAAGGAAGGATGGAGTGAAAAAGTACGGTGCTTAAAGACACACAAAGCCTGCAATGGCATGAATATTATCTCCAGGCCGTGCCGAGTTCAACGAGATGCCCCGCTTGACCGTAGCTCGCTCGGTCTGAGCGCAGCGACCGTTACAAGAAAATGGACCCAAATGACCTTTTGACCTCATGTCAATTTTATTTGCTTTTGGGAGACAGAGAGAGAACCGTTAAGGTTAGAAGCACAATTTCACCTCAGGAATGTTCTTAAGGTCCTCCCGATCTGTGCAAACCTAACCTTGACCTTGTGGCATTAACCCTTACCAGTTAAAAGAAGGTGTTTACATCAAACAATGTACAATGACATGTTGCCCCATAGGAATACATTGACTGCACCTCTCAATTCAACCTGAAGCCTATGTGGGTTATGAATGTCTTATGAACCTGTCTTTGATGTCAGTCCATCAGGCCACCATGAGGTCTACCTGTGTCGATTCTAAGCTTCCTGGAGCAACCGGAAGTGGTTAAATCACCCTAAAAGTGTTTGCCATAGCCAACCTGCAGTTTGAGAGAAATAGTGCATTCAGCCCTATGTAAATCAGTCAATTTTTAACATACAGACTTAAAACTCAGGATTCTGTAACAGCCTACTCCAGTGATGATATGTGTTTATTTATAGCTTCCTGTGACAACCGGAAGTGCCATAACTGGTGTCAAATGGGCTGTTTCGAAGGGTTAAAAATGTCAAATCTTTCCAAAACTTCATATATGTGAATAGACAACCCTCATGAACTGTAAATCAGTCCTTCATCCCATCAGATTTTTAAAAAAAATACACACCGACACAGAAATGATGGAGGGACACACTGAGGGGCTAAGAGGCAGACAGTGCCTGCAGTAGTTACTTTTGTTCCAACTTTTAAAGAACCGTCAGACCTAGAGTTCTGAAAATTTACAAACCTGTTCTAGACCTCAGGTCGATTGTGCACGGTGAGTTATGTGGCTCTAGAAGGTTCTCAGACCGATAAACAGCCTCGTGTATTTGCTATGTTTTCAATTCATTTTCAGCTCAACGAAACGGACGACATTTAGAAAAGTCCCAGAGTCTCAAGACTAGGTGCATTGAAACCGGCTCGGCCCATAGAGATGGACCTCAACGATTCTGTCCGATTGCTCATTCAAGCACCCCGTAGCAAGGCATGGAAAAAAGTGGATTTTCATTACCAATTAGGGTTTTGCTCGGGCACCGAATGACCTATCGAGCCGAAACTTGGGATTCCAGGTCGCCTCACATAGGGCTAAACATAATGTGAATATTGGACCCGCAGCTAGAACATAACTACGTATTATTTGTTTTACTATGGTTTAAATGGAAGGCGCTGTGAATTTTGGGCCTGCTCTGAAATATGTGATAGTTGGCTTCTAAAGGAGTTGGTAAAAGTGAGTTTGGTGTCAGATGGTATCAGTTTGGTGTCTGAATATATCTAATTGACTGATGGACACCGACTTGCTACTTGACTTTTGTACATTTGCAATATGTTTCAACGGGGGGGTACCATCACAAAAAGCGACATGATGAAATTTAACACAACGAGCGATGGAGAGGAACCACTATCACTGCCCGGCCATCCTGAGGTCATCAGACCGTTGACTTTTGCATTTCTAAAGTATTTAAGAGAATGTACGTTACATTTGCAATATGATTCAACATCACATCATATTGCAAATGCACGTTAGATTTGCAATATGATTCAACACATCATATTGCAAATGTAACAGTGTGTGTTATGTTTGCAATATGATTCAACACATCATATTGCAAACGTAACAGTGTGTGTTATGTTTGCAATATGATTCAACACATCATATTGCAAATGTAACAGTGTGTGTTATGTTTGCAATATGATCCAACACATCATATTGCAAACGTAACAGTGTGTGTTATGTTTGCAATATGATTCAACACATCATATTGCAAATATAACAGTGTGTGTTTGCAATATGATTCAACAGTGTGTTATGTTTGCAATATGATGTGGTGTTTTTCACTGTTGAATCATATGCAAATGTAACGTGCATTCTTTAAATAAACCCTATGTGGGTTATGAATGTCTTATGAACCTGTCTTCAATGACAATCCATCAAGCCACTATGAGGTCTACCTGTGTTGATTCTAAGCTTCCTGGAGCAACCGGAAGTGATAAAATCACCCTAAAAGGGTTTTGCCATACCCAACCAGCAGTTTGTGATATATAGTGCATTCAACCCTGTGTAAATCAGTCAGTTCTTAACGTATAGACTTAAAACTCAGGATTCTGTAAAAGCATACCCCGATCAGGATAGGTATTTACTTATAGCTTCCTGTGCCAACCGGAAGTGCCTTAAAATGGGGTCATAGGTGCTGTTTCAAAGGGTTAAAAAAGTCAGATCTTTCCAAAACTTTAAGTGTGTGATTAGGCAACCCTCATGAAGTGTAAATCAGTCATTTCTCTAAACAGATGTCAAAGAAAAGCTCACACACACACACACAAGTCCAAACTGTTCGTGCACCTGGTATTTTTTTGGGGTTACCAGGTGCCATGTTTCAAGATGGTTGAAATTGCGTTTAGGGGCATCCAGACCTCCATACCCGCTCTGGGAGCACTATTCTACGGCCAAAAATCAATGGGTGCTGGCCTGAGTGATTTATGGAGGTTTGGGGGGTGATACGTTTTTTCTAATTTATTCACATTTTTGACTTCGTATTAAATCAGATTGCAAATGCACAAAACATATTCCTTAAGTACAAGTAAACATTTATAAAAAATTATGATAGTAAAATGTGACTAAAGTATTTTCATACAGTTCTTATATATGTGTAATTGACGTAAAAATCGAAAGAATTTCAAAAAACGGTCCAGAAAGCACTTTTTTAAATGGAATATACGTTTTTTCCACATTTTTAACATTTTTGACTTGTAACTTTTGACTTTTGACTTTTGACTTCCTATGAAATCACATTCCAAATGCATAAAACATATTCCTTAAGTACAAGTAAACATTTATAAAAAATGATGACAGTAAAATGTGACTAAAGTATTTTCATACAGTTCTTATACATGTGTAATTGACATAAAAATCGAAAGAATTTCAAAAAACGGTCCAGAAAGCACTTTTTTAAAGGGGGTGATACATTTTTTCCAAATATTTGACATTTTTGACTTTTGACTTTTGACTTCCTATGAAATCACATTCCAAATGCACAAAACATATTCCTTAAGTCCAAATAAAAATGTCCAAAAAATTATGTTAATAAAATTTGACAAAAGTATTTTCATACAGTTCTTACACATGTGTAATTGACATAAAAATCGAAAGAATTTCGAAAAACGGTCCAGAAAGCACTTTTTTAAAGGGGGTGATACGTTTTTTCCAAATTTTTGACATTTTTGACTTTTGACTTTTGACTTCCTAAGAAATCACATTCCAAATGCACAAAACATATTCCTTAAGTCCAAATAAAAATGTAAAAAAAATTATGTTAATAAAATTTGACAAAAGTATTTTCATACAGTTCTTACACATGTGTAATTGACATAAAAATCGAAAGAATTTCGAAAAACGGTCCAGAAAGCACTTTTTTAAGGGGGTGATAAGTTTTTGCCAAAACTTTCAAAATTTCAAAATTTCAAAATATGACTCTTGGGTCTTGACTTGCGTTACAGTAAGCCTATGAAAAATTAAGATGGAACACACTCGCCCACTATAGGATTTTTGGGGTGTTACACAGCTCATTTACAATATGGCATTTGTCATCAACTTTGGACGAAACAGCGCCGGATGTAATATGAAATCCCACACAATCCCATCGTGTATATGGTCCGCTCGGTGCCAATAAGTTGCCATGTTATTTTGTACAATTGAGGGGGGACTTCCCTTACTAAAATAATAATGAAAACAAAGATAACTAAGGCCAGGGTGTGACATCTTCAAAGTAGCCACCCTTTGCCTTGATGACAGCTTTGCAAACTCTGAGTGCTTCCATTCAGAGCGTCTTCAAGAAGAGCCCAAATTATTCAGCTCCTCTCCTCTGCCCCAAAAAACTGTGTCTGTTCTGTGTCTTCATCAGTACATCTGAATACATCAACTCACTCTAAAAGCTGTTAGAACAAAGTAGTGCACTGTGTAGGGAATAGGGTGCCTTTGATTCCAGGCCAAAGATGGAGTCGTTGATCAGCGAACTGAGAGACAGAAGATGAGAGCATAATCCTCTTCTTTATCTGTGTCCTGGAGTGTCCCAGAGCCTTCACAGGAGGTGTCCTGATTATCCACATCAAATATCTCCCCAGGACCTGAGACACTGGCAGTGGATGCCAGTGCGGTCTGGAATTAAACGCTATTGATTCAGTGCTTCTCTGCCGAGCTGCTGCATCCCCAAGATGCACAGAGACCAGAGACACATACCGACAGGCCTGCACTCTGCACGCTATCTACAACCTAAACGGGTGCTTTGGCTGTCCCCATGGGAGAACCCTTTGAAGAACCCTTTTCGATTCCAGGTAGAACACTTCCGGGTTCAATGTAGAACCCTTTCCACAGAGGGCTCTACAGTAACCCAAAATAGTTCTACCTGGAACTCAGAAGGGTTCTACTATGAGGACAGTTGAAGAACACTTTGGGAAATACTAAGAGTGTTGCTACCCAGCGACCCAGGGATAGGTTGGAGGCTCGGTGGTTGGAGGCCCGGTGGTCCAGGTTGGAGGCCCGTTGGTCCAGGTTGGAGGCCCGGTGGTCCAGGTTGGAGGTCTGGTGGTCCAGGTTGGAGGTCCGGGGGTCCAGGTTGGAGGTCCGGTGGTCCAGGTTGGAGGTACGGTGGTCCAGGTTAGAGGTCCGGTGGTCCAGGTTGGAGTCCCGGTGGTCCAGGTTGGAGGCCCGGTGGTTGGAGGCCCGGTTGTCCAGGTTGGAGGTCCGGGGGTCCAGGTTGGAGGTCCGGTGGTCCAGGTTGGAGGTACGGTGGTCCAGGTTGGAGGTCCGGTGGTCCAGGTTGGAGTCCCGGTGGTCCAGGTTGGAGGCCCGGTGGTTGGAGGCCCGGTTGTCCAGGTTGGAGGTCTGGTGGTCCAGGTTGGAGGCCCGGTGGTCCAGGTTGGAGGCCCGGTGGTCCAGGTTGGAGGTCCAGTGGTCCAGGTTAGAGACCCGGTGGTCCAGGTTGGAGGCCCGGTGGTCCAGGTTGGAGGCCCGGTGGTCCAGGTTGGAGGTCCGGTGGTCCAGGTTGGAGTCCCGGTGGTCCAGGTTGGAGGCCCGGTGGTTGGAGGCCCGGTTGTCCAGGTTGGAGGTCTGGTGGTCCAGGTTGGAGGCCCGGTGGTCCAGGTTGGAGGCCCGGTGGTCCAGGTTGGAGGTCCAGTGGTCCAGGTTAGAGACCCGGTGGTCCAGGTTGGAGGCCCGGTGGTCCAGGTTGGAGGCCCGGTGGTCCAGGTTGGAGGTCCGGTGGTCCAGGTTGGAGGTCCAGGTTGGAGGTACGGTGGTCCAGGTTGGAGGTCCGGTGGTCCAGGTTGGAGGCCCGGTGGTCCAGGTTGGAGGTACGGGGGTCCAGGTTGGAGGTCCGGTGGTCCAGGTTGGAGGTCCGGTGGTCCAGTTTGGAGGTCCGGTGGTCCAGGTTGGAGGTCCGATGGTCCAGGTTGGAGTTCCGGTGGTCCAGGTTGGAGGTCAGGTGGTCCAGGTTGGAGGTCCGGTGGTCCAGGTTGGAGGTCCGATGGTCCAGGTTGGAGTTCCGGTGGTCCAGGTTGGAGGTCAGGTGGTCCAGGTTGGAGGTCCGGGGGTCCAGGTTGGAGGCCCGGTGGTCCAGGTTGGAGGTCCGGTGGTCCAGGTTGGAGGCCCGGTGGTCCAGGTTGGAGGTCTTGGGGTCCAGGTTGGAGGTCCGGTGGTCCAGGTTGGAGGTCCGGTGGTCCAGGTTGGAGGTCAGGTGGTCCAGGTTGGAGGTCCGGTGGTCCAGGTTGGAGGTCCGGTGGTCCAGGTTGGAGGTCCGGGGGTCCAGGTTGGAGGCCCGGTGGTCCAGATTGGAGGTCCGGTGTTCCAGGTTGGAGGTCTGGGGGTCCGGTTCAGGACATTGGTTCTCACTTTGCTCCTGCTTCCTACCTCGGGTTTCTAGTGCTTCTCGGCAAACTGTGTGTGTGTGTGTGTGTGTGTGTGTGTGTGTGTGTGTGTGTGTGTGTGTGTGTGTGTGTGTGTGTGTGTGTGTGTGTGTGTGTGTGTGTGCGGGATGATAACAGGATGATAACAGGATGATAACGGGATGATAACAGGATGATAACAGGATGATAACGGGATGATAACAGGATGATAACAGGATGATAACAGGATGATAACAGGATGATAACAGGATGATAACGGGATGATATGACAACAGCCAGTGAAAGTGCAGGGCGCCAAATTCAAACAACAGATATCTCATAATTAAAATTCCTCAGACATACATGTGTTTTATACCATTTTGGAGGTAATCTCGTTGTTAATCCCACCAAAGTGTCTGATTTCAAATATGCTTTTCAGCGAAAGCACTACAAACGATTATGTTAGGTCACCACAAAACCACAATAAGAACAGCCATTTTTCCAGCCAAAGAGAGGAGTCACAAAAAGCAGAAATAGAGATAGAATGAATCACTAACCTTTGATGATCTTCATCAGATGACACTCATAGGACTTCATGTTACACAATACATTTATGTTTTGTTTGATAAAGTTCATATTTATATAAAAAAAATCTGAGTTTACATTGGCGCGGTACATTCACTAGTTCCAAAAACATCCAGTGATTTTGCATAGCCACATCGTTTCAACAGAAATACTCATCATAAATGTAGATGATAATACAAGTTATACACATGGAATTATAGATATACCTCTCCTTAATGCAACCGCTGTGTCAGATTTCAAAAAAACTTTACGGAAAAAGCAAACCGTGCAATAATCTGAGACGGCGCTCAGAACAATAGTCAAATTAGCCGCCATGTTGGAGTCAACAGAAACCAGAAATGACATGATAAATGTTTCCTTACCTTTGATGATCTTCATCAGAATGCACTCCCAGGAATCCCAGGTCCACAATAAATGCTTGATTTGTTCGATATTGTCCGTTATTTATGTCCAATTAGCTACTTTTGTTAGCGCGTTTGGTAAACATTTCCAAAGTCACGAAGCGCGTCCCCTATAAGCTGACGAAATGTCCAAAAGTTCCGTAACAGTCAGTAGAAACATGTCAAACGATGGATTGAATCAATCTTTAGAATGTTGTTTACATAAATCGTGAATAACGTTCCAACCGGATAATTACATTGACTTCAGATGAGCGATGGAACAGAGCTCCCTCCTATGTGAACGCGCGTGGTGAAAGCATGATCAGGTCATGGCAGACCTGACTAATTCCTCTCTCATTCGGCCCCCCTTCACAGTAGAGGCATCAGACAAAGTTCTACAGACTGTTGACATCTAGTGGAAGCCGTAGGAAGTGAAAACTCATTTATATCTCGCATGTGATTTCAATGGGATCTTGGTTGAAAAATTGATCACCCTAATAATTTCCACTTCCTGTTTGGATTTCTTCTCAGGTTTTTGCCTGCCATATGAGTTCTGTTATACTCACAGACATAATTCAAACAGTTTTAGAAACTTAAGAGTTTTTCTATCCAATACTAATAATAATATGCAAATATTAGCAACTATGACTGAGGAGCAGGCCGTTTACTCTGGGCACCTTTCATCCAAGCTACTCAATGATGTCTCATTCCATCAGTTTAATCTGGAGATATGGGTTGTTCTGCATGGGATGTGTCTCATTCCATCAGTTTAATCTGGAGATATGGGTTGTTCTGCCTGGGATGTGTCTCATTCCATCAGTTTAATCTGGAGATATGGGTTGCTCTGCATGGGATGTGTCTCATTCCATCAGTTTAATCTGGAGATATGGGTTGTTCTGCATGGGATGTGTCTCATTCCATCAGTTTAATCTGGAGATATGGGTTGTTCTGCATGGGATGTGTCTCATTCCATCAGTTTAATCTGGAGATATGGGTTGTTCTGCCTGGGATGTGTCTCATTCCATCAGTTTAATCTGGAGATATGGGTTGTTCTGCCTGGGATGTGTCTCATTCCATCAGTTTAATCTGGAGATATGGGTTGTTCTGCCTGGGATATGTCTCATTCCATCAGTTTAATCTGGAGATATGGGTCGTTCTGCATGGGATGTGTCTCATTCCATCAGTTTAATCTGGAGATATGGGTTGTTCTGCATGGGATGTGTCTCATTCCATCAGTTTAATCTGGAGATATGGGTCGTTCTGCATGGGATGTGTCTCATTCCATCAGTTTAATCTGGAGATATGGGTTGTTCTGCATGGGATGTGTCTCATTCCATCAGTTTAATCTGGAGATATGGGTTGTTCTGCATGGGATGTGTCTCATTCCATCAGTTTAATCTGGAGATATGGGTCGTTCTGCATGGGATGTGTCTCATTCCATCAGTTTAATCTGGAGATATGGGTTGTTCTGCATGGGATGTGTCTCATTCCATCAGTTTAATCTGGAGATATGGATTGTTCTGCCTGGGATGTGTCTCATTCCATCAGTTTAATCTGGAGATATGGGTTGTTCTGCCTGGGATGTGTCTCATTCCATCAGTTTAATCTGGAGATATGGGTTGTTCTGCATGGGATGTGTCTCTATCCACAACATCCACCAATGTTGCACTTCACATCTGAGGTGAAAGGTGACAGAGCTAGAGAGGTGTTTATCAGACCAGGAGACATCCCATCTGAGGTGAAAGGTGACAGAGCTAGAGAGGTGTTTATCAGACCAGGAGACATCCCATCTGAGGTGAAAGGTGACAGAGATAGAGTGGTGTTTATCAGACCAGGAGACATCCCATCTGAGGTGAAAGGTGACAGAGATAGAGCAGTGTTTATCCGACCAGGAGACATCCCATCTGAGGTGAAAGGAGACAGAGAGGTGTTTATCAGACCAGGAGACATCCCATCTGAGACCATGAGACAGTCCATCAGTTTGTTTCCCTAAAATTGGTCTTCTCTTGTTAACGTCTGTAGCGTCCAAATGGTTTGACCTTCAGAACCTTGTATGACCTTCAGAACCTCGTGTGACCTTCAGAACCTCATGTGACCTTCAGAACCTCGTGTGACCTTCAGAACCTCGTGTGACCTTCAGAACCTCGTGTGACCTTCAGAACCTCGTGTGACCTTCAGAACCTCGTGTGACCACTCTATGAAAAGGGACGACTCTCACGAACACGATGGTGTTCTCCATTTTGCTCTACGACCCCCAGAATGGTCACGGGTCTCGTCTGAAGGTAATCGGTACTGGTTGAAACAAACGAATGGAAGTATGTGTGCCTACCCAAAAAAGGGTTAATATTTTTGATTTATATCTCCTAGATTTAGGACAGACACTTCAAAACCTTGTTTCTTATGATACATTTTTTGACTGTCCTTTTGACCATTGATTCATGTGTTTCTATAGGCTTAGTAGTAAAGGCCAAAATAAATATTTTATCAAATAATCTTAAAACAATTCCATATGTCAGCTAAGAACACCCCCAACATCTAAGAGCCTAAATAAATGATAGAACATTTGAAATGTCTCTATTCTTTTAAAACTTTTGTGAGTTTACTGTTTAATGTTACATTCTGATTGTTTATTTGACTTTGTCTCTCTCTCTGTGTCTAGATATTAAACAGAGAGACAGAGAGAGAGACAGAAAGAGAGAGACAGAGAGAGACAGAGAGAGAGAGAGAGACAGACAGACAGACAGACAGACAGACAGACAGACAGACAGACAGACAGACAGACAGACAGACAGACAGACAGACAGACAGACAGACAGACAGACAGACAGAGGGAGACAGAGGGAGACCTAGGTCACATGCTTTAATTAAGAGGCCAACAGAAAGCTGCTAGAATCCAACAGGACTCTGCAACACACAGACAGGGCGAAGTACTTCATCTGACAAAGAATATCAATGCCTCATCTTTCTGAGTAATCGCTTCATACAGTATGTGAGAGAAAACATAATCTCCCCGTGAAGGATCACGTCTGGGCATGTAATGGGCCAATCGGTTGTTGACGTGCTACAGGGAGGTGAACATCAAGTGTTGTATAGTACAGTACAGCATGTACCAGGCTGCTACGTCCCTCTATACCAGTGGGTACCAGGCTGCTACATCCCTCTATACCAGTGGGTACCAGGCTGCTCCATCCATCTATACCAGTGGGTACCAGGCTGCTACATCCCTCTATACCAGTGGGTACCAGGCTGCTCCATCCATCTATACCAGTGGGTACCAGGCTGCTCCATCCACCTATACCAGTGGGTACCAGGCTGCTACATCCCTCTATACCAGTGGGTACCAGGCTGCTCCATCCATCTATACCAGTGGGTACCAGGCTGCTACATCCCTCTATACCAGTGGGTACCAGGCTGCTCCATCCATCTATACCAGTGGGTACCAGGCTGCTCCATCCACCTATACCAGTGGGTACCAGGCTGCTCCATCCATCTATACCAGTGGGTACCAGGCTGCTACATCCCTCTATACCAGTGGGTACCAGGCTGCTACATCCCTCTATACCAGTGGGTACCAGGCTGCTCCATCCATCTATACCAGTGGGTACCAGGCTGCTACATCCCTCTATACCAGTGGGTACCAGGCTGCTCCATCCATCTATACCAGTGGGTACCAGGCTGCTACATCCATCTATACCAGTGGGTACCAGGCTGCTCCATCCATCTATACCAGTGGGTACCAGGCTGCTCCATCCATCTATACCAGTGGGTACCAGGCTGCTACATCCATCTATACCAGTGGGTACCAGGCTGCTCCATCCATCTATACCAGTGGGTACCAGGCTGCTACGTCCATCTATACCAGTGGGTACCAGGCTGCTCCATCCCTCTATACCAGTGGGTACCAGGCTGCTACGTCCATCTATACCAGTGGGTACCAGGCTGCTCCATCCCTCTATACCAGTGGGTACCAGGCTGCTCCATCCCTCTATACCAGTGGGTACCAGGCTGCTACGTCCATCTATACCAGTGGGTACCAGGCTGCTCCATCCATCTATACCAGTGGGTACCAGGCTGCTCCATCCATCTATACCAGTGGGTACCAGGCTGCTCCATCCATCTATACCAGTGGGTACCAGGCTGCTCCATCCATCTATACCAGTGGGTACCAGGCTGCTCCATCCCTCTATACCAGTGGGTACCAGGCTGCTACGTCCCTCTATACCAGTGGGTACCAGGCTGCTACGTCCCTCTATACCAGTGGGTACCAGGCTGCTCCATCCATCTATACCAGTGGGTACCAGGCTGCTCCATCCATCTATACCAGTGGGTACCAGGCTGCTCCATCCATCTATACCAGTGGGTACCAGGCTGCACCATCCATCTATACCAGTGGGTACCAGGCTGCTCCATCCATCTATACCAGTGGGTACCAGGCTGCTACGTCCCTCTATACCAGTGGGTACCAGGCTGCTCCGTCCCTCTATACCAGTGGGTACCAGGCTGCTACGTCCATCTATACCAGTGGGTACCAGGCTGCTCCGTCCCTCTATACCAGTGGGTACCAGGCTGCTACGTCCCTCTATACCAGTGGGTACCAGGCTGCTCCATCCCTCTATACCAGTGGGTACCAGGCTGCTCCATCCATCTATACCAGTGGGTACCAGGCTGCTACGTCCCTCTATACCAGTGGGTACCAGGCTGCTCCGTCCCTCTATACCAGTGGGTACCAGGCTGCTACGTCCCTCTATACCAGTGGGTACCAGGCTGCTCCGTCCCTCTATACCAGTGGGTACCAGGCTGCTCCATCCCTCTATACCAGTGGGTACCAGGCTGCTCCATCCCTCTATACCAGTGGGTACCAGGCTGCTCCATCCCTCTATACCAGTGGGTACCAGGCTGCTCCAAATCTCTATACCAGTGGGTACCAGGCTGCTACATCCCTCTATACCAGTGGGTACCAGGCTGCTACGTCCCTCTATACCAGTGGGTACCAGGCTGCTACGTCCCTCTATACCAGTGGGTACCAGGCTGCTACATCCATCTATACCAGTGGGTACCAGGCTGCTCCATCCATCTATACCAGTGGTTACCAGGCTGCTACGTCCCTCTATACCAGTGGGTACCAGGCTGCTCCATCCCTCTATACCAGTGGGTACCAGGCTGCTCCATCCATCTATACCAGTGGGTACCAGGCTGCTACATCCATCTATACCAGTGGGTACCAGGCTGCTACGTCCCTCTATACCAGTGGGTACCAGGCTGCTCCATCCCTCTATACCAGTGGGTACCAGGCTGCTCCATCCATCTATACCAGTGGGTACCAGGCTGCTCCATCCATCTATACCAGTGGGTACCAGGCTGCTACGTCCCTCTATACCAGTGGGTACCAGGCTGCTCCATCCATCTATACCAGTGGGTACCAGGCTGCTCCATCCATCTATACCAGTGGTACCAGGCTGCTCCATCCATCTATACCAGTGGTTACCAGGCTGCTACGTCCCTCTATACCAGTGGGTACCAGGCTGCTCCATCCCTCTATACCAGTGGGTACCAGGCTGCTCCATCCATCTATACCAGTGGGTACCAGGCTGCTACATCCATCTATACCAGTGGGTACCAGGCTGCTACGTCCCTCTATACCAGTGGGTACCAGGCTGCTCCATCCATCTATACCAGTGTGTACCAGGCTGCTCCGTCCCTCTATACCAGTGGGTACCAGGCTGCTACGTCCATCTATACCAGTGGGTACCAGGCTGCTCCATCCATCTATACCAGTGGATACCAGGCTGCTACGTCCCTCTATACCAGTGGGTACCAGGCTGCTACGTCCATCTATACCAGTGGGTACCAGGCTGCTCCATCCATCTATACCAGTGGGTACCAGGCTGCTCCATCCATCTATACCAGTGGGTACCAGGCTGCTACATCCACCTATACCAGTGGGTACCAGGCTGCTCCATCCATCTATACCAGTGGGTACCAGGCTGCTCCATCCATCTATACCAGTGGGTACCAGGCTGCTACATCCACCTATACCAGTGGGTACCAGGCTGCTCCATCCCTCTATACCAGTGGGTACCAGGCTGCTCCATCCATCTATACCAGTGGGTACCAGGCTGCTCCATCCATCTATACCAGTGGGTACCAGGCTGCTCCATCCCTCTATACCAGTGGGTACCAGGCTGCTACATCCCTCTATACCAGTGGGTACCAGGCTGCTACATCCACCTATACCAGTGGGTACCAGGCTGCTACGTCCCTCTATACCAGTGGGTACCAGGCTGCTACATCCATCTATACCAGTGGGTACCAGGCTGCTACATCCATCTATACCATTGGGTACCAGGCTGCTCCATCCCTCTATACCAGTGGGTACCAGGCTGCTCCATCCATCTATACCAGTGGGTACCAGGCTGCTACGTCCCTCTATACCAGTGGGTACCAGGCTGCTCCATCCCTCTATACCAGTGGGTACCAGGCTGCTCCATCCCTCTATACCAGTGGGTACCAGGCTGCTACATCCCTCTATACCAGTGGGTACCAGGCTGCTACATCCCTCTATACCAGTGGGTACCAGGCTGCTCCGTCCCTCTATACCAGTGGGTACCAGGCTGCTCCATCCCTCTATACCAGTGGGTACCAGGCTGCTCCATCCCTCTATACCAGTGGGTACCAGGCTGCTCCATCCCTCTATACCAGTGGGTACCAGGCTGCTCCATCCCTCTATACCAGTGGGTACCAGGCTGCTCCATCCATCTATACCAGTGGGTACCAGGCTGCTCCATCCATATATACCAGTGGGTACCAGGCTGCTCCATCCATCTATACCAGTGGGTACCAGGCTGCTCCATCCATCTATACCAGTGGGTACCAGGCTGCTACATCCCTCTATACCAGTGGGTACCAGGCTGCTACGTCCCTCTATACCAGTGGGTACCAGGCTGCTCCATCCCTCTATACCAGTGGGTACCAGGCTGCTCCATCCATCTATACCAGTGGGTACCAGGCTGCTACGTCCCTCTATACCAGTGGGTACCAGGCTGCTCCATCCCTCTATACCAGTGGGTACCAGGCTGCTCCATCCCTATACCAGTGGGTACCAGGCTGCTCCAAATCTCTATACCGTGGGTACCAGGCTGCTACATCCCTCTATACCAGTGGGTACCAGGCTGCTACGTCCCTCTATACCAGTGGGTACCAGGCTGCTACGTCCCTCTATACCAGTGGGTACCAGGCTGCTACATCCATCTATACAGTGGGTACCAGGCTGCTCCATCCATCTATACCAGTGGTTACCAGGCTGCTACGTCCCTCTATACCAGTGGGTACCAGGCTGCTCCATCCCTCTATACCAGTGGGTACCAGGCTGCTCCATCCATCTATACCAGTGGGTACCAGGCTGCTACATCCATCTATACCAGTGGGTACCAGGCTGCTACGTCCCTCTATACCAGTGGGTACCAGGCTGCTCCATCCCTCTATACCAGTGGGTACAGGCTGCTCCATCCATCTATACCAGTGGGTACCAGGCTGCTCCATCCATCTATACCAGTGGGTACCAGGCTGCTACTTCCCTCTATACCATTGGGTCGGTACCAGGCTGCTCCATCCATCTATACCAGTGGTACCAGGCTGCTCCTCCATCTATACCAGTGGGTACCAGGCTGCTCCATCCATCTATACCAGTGGTTACCAGGCTGCTACGTCCCCTCTATACCAGTGGGTACCAGGCTGCCTCCATCCCTCCTATAACCAGTGGGTACCAGGCTGCTCCATCCATCTATACCAGTGGTACCAGGCTGCTACATCCATCTATAACCAGTGGGTACCAGGCTGCTACGTCCCTCTATACCAGTGGGTACCAGGCTGCTCCATCCATCTATACCAGTGTGTACCAGGCTGCTCCGTCCCTCTATACCAGTGGGTACCAGGCTGCTGATCGTCCATCTATACCAGTGGGGTAC
>NW_024059279.1:0-38153 GCF_016432855.1 Salvelinus namaycush | reverse complement strand
CAGCTTCCTCGTACTACGGCCTGTAAACAGCTTCCTCTTACTACGTCCTGTAAACAGCTTCCTCTTACTACGGTCTGTAAACAGCTTCCTCATACTACGGCCTGTAAACAGCTTCCTCTTACTACGGCCTGTAAACAGCTTCCTCTTACTACGTCCTGTAAACAGCTTCCTCTTGCTACGGCCTGTAAACAGCTTCCTCGTACTACGGCCTGTAAACAGCTTCCTCGTACTACGGCCTGTAAACAGCTTCCTCTTAGTACGGCCTTTAAACAGATTCTTCTTGCTTCGTCCTGTAAACAGCTTCCTCGTACTACGGCCTGTAAACAGCTTCCTCGTATACGGCCTGTAAAACAGCTTCCTCTTACTACGTCCTGAAACAGCTTCCTCTTACTACGGTCTGTAAACAGCTTCCTCGTACTACGGCCTGTAAACAGCTTCCTCTTGCTACGCCTGTAAACATCTTCCTCTTACTAGTCTGTAAACAGCTTCCTCTTGCTACGGCCTGTAAACAGCTTCCTCGTACTACGGCCTGTAAACAGCTTCCTCGTACTACGGTCTGTAAACAGCTTCCTCGTACTATCGTCTGTAAACAGCTTCCTCTTACTACGGTCTGTAAACAGCTTCCTCGTACTACGGTCTGTAAACAGCTTCCACTTACTACGGTCTGTAAACAGCTTCTTCGTACTACGGCCTGTAAACAGCTTCCTCGTACTACGGCCTGTAAACAGCTTCCTCTTAGTACGGCCTTTAAACAGATTCTTCTTGCTTCGTCCTGTAAACAGCTTCCTCGTACTACGGCCTGTAAACAGCTTCCTCGTACTACGGTCTGTAAACAGCTTCCTCGTACTACGGCCTGTAAACAGCTTCCTCTTAATACGGCCTTTAAACAGATTCTTCTTGCTTCGTCCTGTAAACAGCTTCCTCGTACTACGTCCTGTAAACAGCTTCCTCTTAGTACGGCCTGTAAACAGCTTCCTCTTACTACATCCTGTAAACAGCTTCCTCTTACTACATCCTGTAAACAGCTTCCTCGTACTACGGACTGTAAACAGCTTCCTCGTACTACGGTCTGTAAACAGCTTCCTCGTACTACGGTCTGTAAACAGCTTCCTCGTACTACGGCCTGTAAACAGCTTCCTCGTACTACGTCCTGTAAACAGCTTCCTCTTAGTACGGCCTGTAAACAGCTTCCTCTTACTACATCCTGTAAACAGCTTCCTCGTACTACGGTCTGTAAACAGCTTCCTCTTAGTACGGCCTGTACACAGCTTCCTCTTACTACGGCCTGTAAACAGCTTCCTCGTACTACATCCTGTAAACAGCTTCCTCTTGCTACGGCCTGTAAACAGCTTCCTCGTACTACGGTCTGTAAACAGCTTCCTCTTAGTACGGCCTGTAAACAGCTTCCTCTTAATACGGCCTTTAAACAGATTCTTCTTGCTTTGTCCTGTAAACAGCTTCCTCGTTCTACGTCCTGTAAACAGCTTCCTCGTACTACGGCCTGTAAACAGCTTCCTCTTACTACGTCCTGTAAACAGCTTCCTCTTACTACGGTCTGTAAACAGCTTCCTCGTACTACGGCCTGTAAACAGCTTCCTCTTACTACGGCCTGTAAACAGCTTCCTCTTACTACGTCCTGTAAACAGCTTCCTCTTGCTACGGCCTGTAAACAGCTTCCTCGTACTACGGCCTGTAAACAGCTTCCTCGTACTACGGCCTGTAAACAGCTTCCTCTTAGTACGGCCTTTAAACAGATTCTTCTTGCTTCGTCCTGTAAACAGCTTCCTCGTACTACGGCCTGTAAACAGCTTCCTCTTACTACGGTCTGTAAACAGCTTCCTCGTACTATCGTCTGTAAACAGCTTCCTCTTACTACGGTCTGTAAACAGCTTCCTCGTACTACGGTCTGTAAACAGCTTCCTCTTACTACGGTCTGTAAACAGCTTCCACTTACTACGGTCTGTAAACAGCTTCTTCGTACTACGGCCTGTAAACAGCTTCCTCGTACTACGGCCTGTAAACAGCTTCCTCTTAGTACGGCCTTTAAACAGATTCTTCTTGCTTCGTCCTGTAAACAGCTTCCTCGTACTACGGCCTGTAAACAGCTTCCTCGTACTACGGTCTGTAAACAGCTTCCTCGTACTACGGCCTGTAAACAGCTTCCTCTTAATACGGCCTTTAAACAGATTCTTCTTGCTTCGTCCTGTAAACAGCTTCCTCGTACTACGTCCTGTAAACAGCTTCCTCTTAGTACGGCCTGTAAACAGCTTCCTCTTACTACATCCTGTAAACAGCTTCCTCTTACTACATCCTGTAAACAGCTTCCTCGTACTACGGCCTGTAAACAGCTTCCTCATACTACGGCCTGTAAACAGCTTCCTCGTACTACATCCTGTAAACAGCTTCCTCTTACTACATCCTGTAAACAGCTTCCTCTTACTAGGTCCTGTAAACAGCTTCCTCTTACTACAGTCTGTAAACAGCTTCCTCGTACTACGGTCTGTAAACAGCTTCCTCGTACTACGGCCTGTAAACAGCTTCCTCTTAGTACGGCCTGTAAACAGATTCTTCTTGCTTCGTCCTGTAAACAGATTATTCTTGCTTCGTCCTGTAAACAGCCTCTAAACCCTAATGAGGCTGTTAGCTGTTATTGACAGGACTCATAGTGTAGCCGGACACTAGAGACAGGAAGCAGATAAATCAGCCTGTTGTTTTATATTGATGAGGAGGTTTAATCACCTTGGTACTCTGCTGCTGTGGTCAGTGGAACATTGTTAGTTTGAAGTGTGTTCAGTGGAAGAGAGGTTAATGAACGATTCGGAGACTTACTTTCTAAGTTACAAAAAAGCTTCATCAGTGAGTGTTAGAGGGTTATCTCCAGTGATATCAGGGGCTTCATCAGTAGGGGTTAGAGGGTTATCTCCAGTGATATCAGGGGCTTCATCAGTGAGGGTTAGAGGGTTATCCTCAGTGATATTAGGGTCTTCATCAGTAGGGGTTAGAGGGTTATCTCCAGTGATATCAGGGGCTTCATCAGTGAGGGTTAGAGGGTTATCCCCAGTGATATCAGGGTCTTCATCAGTAGGGGTTAGAGGGTTATCTCCAGTGATATCAGGGGCTTCATCAGTGAGGGTTAGAGGGTTATCCCCAGTGATATCAGGGTCTTCATCAGTAGGGGTTAGAGGGTTATCTCCAGTGATATCAGGGGCTTCATCAGTGAGGGTTAGAGGGTTATCCTCAGTGATATCAGGGTCTTCATCAGTAGGGGTTAGAGGGTTATCCCCAGTGATATCAGGGTCTTCATCAGTGAGGGTTAGAGGGTTATCCCCGGTGATATCAGGGTCTTCATCAGTAGGGGTTAGAGGGTTATCCCCAGTGATATCAGGGTCTTCATCAGTAGGGGTTAGAGGGTTATCCCCAGTGATATCAGGGTCTTCATCAGTAGGGGTTAGAGGGTTATCCCCAGTGATATCAGGGTCTTCATCAGTAGGGGTTAGAGGGTTATCCCCAGTGATATCAGGGTCTTCATCAGTAGGGGTTAGAGGGTTATCCTCAGTGATATCAGGGTCTTCATCAGTAGGGGTTAGAGGGTTATCCCCAGTGATATCAGGGGCTTCATCAGTGAGGGTTAGAGGGTTATCCCCAGTGATATCAGGGTCTTCATCAGTAGGGGTTAGAGGGTTATCCTCAGTGATATCAGGGTCTTCATCAGTAGGGGTTAGAGGGTTATCCTCAGTGATATCAGGGTCTTCATCAGTAGGGGTTAGAGGGTTATCCCCAGTGATATCAGGGTCTTCATCAGTAGGGGTTAGAGGGTTATCCTCAGTGATATCAGGGTCTTCATCAGTAGGGGTTAGAGGGTTATCCCCAGTGATATCAGGGTCTTCATCAGTGAGGGTTAGAGGGTTATCCCCGGTGATATCAGGGTCTTCATCAGTAGGGGTTAGAGGGTTATCCCCAGTGATATCAGGGTCTTCATCAGTGAGGGTTAGAGGGTTATCCCCAGTGATATCAGGGTCTTCGTCAGTAGGGGTTAGAGGGTTATCCCCAGTGATATCAGGGTCTTCATCAGTAGGGGTTAGAGGGTTATCCCCGGTGATATCAGGGTCTTCATCAGTAGGGGTTAGAGGGTTATCCCCAGTGATATCAGGGTCTTCGTCAGTAGGGGTTAGAGGGTTATCCCCAGTGATATCAGGGTCTTCATCAGTAGGGGTTAGAGGGTTATCCCCAGTAAAATCAGGGTCTTCAGTTTAGCCTGATATATTTAAAAGCGTTAGAGCATCACAGGTGTTCCTTTCCGGTGTCATCTATCACAGTGAGATAGGTAGGGTCTATACATATCTCTATATCTCTGGGTATTATGTGGTCAGTCTCCCTGGACTATCCTAGCCTAACAGAGAGTCTGGTTTCAGAGTCACACCAGGATTCTTCCCCTCTCTGCTTCCCAGACTACCAGCATTAATTGTGTAATCCCATGATCCGTGTTGTAATTCCCTGAAACATATATCTGAGAATATAAAGAACACAGATTATATTGTTTACTGTAGTTATTGTTCTGATCCCACAGTCAGAAAAACAATATTAGCAAAGGACGAAGAGGAAGTGTTGTTTTGAGATGATTCCACTGGGCCCGAACCTTCCCTCCATGGCTGGGATGTATTTCTGGTCAGTGTTGGAGGGTTAGGGGTAGGGGTGTTGTTTTTCACATTGTTTTGGTGTGCCTACATTAAGCAAAAAATCATTTAAATGCAACAGTAATAATACAAATTCTAATACAAAATAAATGAATACTCCATTAAATTAATATTTTCATTAGCGTACAACAACATTCATTTGTCTTTTCATTTTTAATGATTTGATATTTATGTTAAGTGTATTTGTCCTGAGGGGCTTGACAGTGTAGATAGTAATGTATTTGAGTGGGGCCACGAAGCGAACAGGTAAACTGCAGGTCTAATGGTAATAATTATTGTTTAGCTGCTTGGCTTCATATGGTCGTTAAATAACTCTGCCATTATCTGCCTTGGTAAAATGGGTTTAGCTGTGGTTCTGTGTTGGTATAATGCACCTAACTCAGGTTCTGTCTTGGTATAATGGACCTAACTCTGGTTCTGTCTTGGTATAGTGGACCTAACTGTGGTTCTGTCTTGGTATAATGGACCTAACTGTGGTTCTGTCTTGGTATAATGGACCTAACTGTGGTTCTGTCTTGGTATAATGGACCTAACTGTGGTTCTGTCTTGGTATAATGGACCTAACTGTGTTCTGTCTTGGTATAATGGACCTAACTGTGGTTCTGTCTTGGTATAATGGACCTAACTGTGGTTCTGTCTTGGTATAATGGACCTAACTGTGGTTCTGTCTTGGTATAATGGACCTTACTGTGGTTCTGTCTTGTTATAATACACCTAACTGTGGTTCTGTCTTTGTATAATGGACCTAACTGTGGTTCTGTCTTGGTATAATGGGTATAACTGTGCTTCTGTCTTGGTATAATGGACCTAACTGTGGTTCTGTCTTGGTATAATGGACCTAACTGTGGTTCTGTCTTTGTATAATGGACCTAACTGTGGTTATGTCTTGGTATAATGGACCTAACTGTGGTTCTGTCTTGGTATAGTGGACCTAACTGTGGTTCTGTCTTGTTATAATGGACCTAACTGTGGTTCTGTCTTGGTATAATGGACCTAACTGTGGTTCTGTCTTTGTATAATGGACCTAACTGTGGTTATGTCTTGGTATAATGGACCTAACTGTGGTTCTGTCTTTGTATAATGGACCTATCTGTGGTTCTGTCTTGGTATAATGGACCTAACTGTGGTTCTGTCTTGGTATAATGGACCTAACTGTGGTTCTGTCTTTGTATAATGGACCTAACTGTGGTTCTGTCTTGGTATAATGGGTATAACTGTGGTTCTGTCTTGGTATAATGGACCTAACTGTGGTTCTGTCTTTGTATAATGGACCTAACTGTGGTTCTGTCTTGGTATAATGGACCTAACTGTGGTTCTGTCTTGGTATAATGGACCTAACTGTGGTTCTGTCTTGGTATAATGGGTATAACTGTGGTTTTGTCTCGTTCTGTCTCATCTAGCCTGGGAAATCTAGCCTGGGAAATAACAGCGAAGTGAACAGCGGTTATCCCTTCCCCCCATTCTCCCCATTTCCCCCACACTCTCTTCTCTCTTGTCCCCCCATTCTCCCCATTTCCCCCCACCCTCTCTTCTCTCTTGTCCCCCCATCTCCCCCTCCTCAGTGACACAACAGAACAACACGTTGGACAAACAGGATCATATGGGAACATATGGACGACATCTATTGTAGCTCATAATCCACAGACAGGCTCCAACAACACCACACTATTACCCAACAACACCACACTATTACCCAACAGCACCACACTATTACCCAACAACACCACACTATTACCCAACAACACCACACTATTACCCAACAACACCACACTATTACCCAACAACACTACACTATTACCCAACAACACCACACTATTACCCAACAACATCACACTATTACCCAACAACATCACACTATTACCCAACAACACCACATTATTACCCAACAACACCACACTATTACCCAACAACACCACACTATTCCCCAACAACACCACACTATTCCCCAACAACACCACACTATTACCCAACAACACCACACTATTACCCAACAACACCACACTATTACCCAACAACACCACACTATTACCCCAAAAACAACACACTATTACCCAACAACAACACACTATTACCCAACAACACCACACTATTACCCAACAACACCACACTATTCCCCAACAACACCACACTATTACCCAACAACACCACACTATTACCCAACAACACCACACTATTCCCCAACAACACCACACTATTCCCCAACAACACCACACTATTACCCAACAACACCACACTATTCCCCAACAACACCACACTATTACCCAACAACACCACACTATTACCCTAACAACACCACACTATTACCTAATAACACCACACTATTACCCAACAAAACCACACTATTACCCAACAACACCACATTATTACCCCAACAACACCACACTATTACCCAACAACACCACACTATTACCCCAACAACACCACACTATTACCCAACAACACCACACTATTACCCAACAACATCACATTATTACCCAACAGCACCACACTATTACCCCAACCGCAACACACTATTACCCTAACAACACCACACTATTACCCAACAACACCACACTATTACCCCAACAACACCACACTATTACCCCAAGCCCAACAACACCACACTATTCCCCAACAACACCACACTATTACCCAACAACACCACACTATTACCCAACAACACCACACTATTACCCAACAACACCACACTATTACCCAACAACACCACACTATTACCCAACAGCACCACACTATTACCCAACAACATCACACTATTACCCAACAACACCACACTATTACCCAACAACACCACACTATTACCCAACAACACCACACTATTCCCCAACAACACCACACTATTACCCAACAACACCACACTATTACCCAACAACACCACACTATTCCCCAACAACACCACACTATTACCCAACAACACCACACTATTCCCCAACAACACCACACTATTACCCAACAACACCACACTATTACCCAACAACACCACACTATTACCCAACAACACCACACTATTACCCAACAACACCACACTATTACCCAACAACACCACACTATTACCCAACAACACCACACTATTACCCAACAACACCACACTATTACCCAACAACACCACATTATTACCCAACAACACCACACTATTACCCCAACCCCAACAGCACCACACTATTAACCAACAGCACCACACTATTACCCAACAACACCACATTATTACCCAACAACACCACACTATTACCCAACAACACCACACTATTACCCAACAACACCACATTATTACCCAACAACACCACACTATTACCCTAACAACACCACACTATTACCCAACAACACCACACTATTACCCAACAACACCACACTATTACCCAACAAAACCACATTATTACCCCAACAACAACACACTATTACCCAACAACACCACACTATTACCCAACAACAACACACTATTACCCAACAACACCACACTGTTACCCAACAAAAACACACTATTACCCAACAACAACACACTATTACCCAACAACACCATACTATTACCCAACAACACCACACTATTACCCCAACAACAACACACTATTACCCAACAACACCACACTATTACCCAACAACACCACACTATTACCCCAACAACACCACACTATTACCCAACAACACCACACTATTACCCCAACAACAACACACTATTACCCAACAACAACACACTATTACCCAACAACAACACACTATTACCCAACAACACCACACTGTTACCCAACAACAACACACTATTACCCAACAACAACACACTATTACCCAACAACACCACACTGTTACCCAACAAAAACACACTATTACCCAACAACAACACACTATTACCCAACAACACCACACTATTACCCAACAACACCACACTATTACCCCAACAACAACACACTATTACCCAACAACACCACACTATTACCCAACAACACCACACTATTACCCCAACAACACCACACTATTACCCAACAACACCACACTATTACCCCAACAACAACACACTATTACCCAACAACACCACACTATTACCCAACAACACTACACTATTACCCAACAACACCACACTATTACCCAACAACACCACACTATTACCCAACAACACCACACTATTACCCAACAACACCACACTATTACCCAACAACACCACATTATTACCCCAACAACAACACACTATTACCCAACAACACCACACTATTACCCAACAACAACACACTATTACCCAACAACATCACACTATTACCCAACAACACCACACTATTACCCAACAACACTACACTATTACCCAACAACACCACACTATTACCCAACAACACTACACTATTACCCCAACAACAATACACTATTACCCAACAACACCACACTATTACCCAACAACACTACACTATTACCCAACAACATCACACTATTACCCAACAACACTACACTATTACCCAACAACACCACACTATTACCCAACAACAACACACTATTACCCAACAACAACACACTATTACCCAACAACACCACACTGTTACCCAACAAAAACACACTATTACCCAACAACAACACACTATTACCCAACAACACCACACTATTACCCCAACAACAACACACTATTACCCAACAACACCACACTATTACCCAACAACACCACACTATTACCCCAACAACACCACACTAATACCCAACAACACCACACTATTACCCAACAACACCACACTATTACCCCAAAAACAACACACTATTACCCAACAACACCACACTATTACCCAACAACAACACACTATTACCCAACAACATCACACTATTACCCAACAACACCACACTATTACCCAACAACACTACACTATTACCCAACACCATCACACTATTACCCAACAACACTACACTATTACCCCAACAACAACACACTATTACCCAACAACACCACACTATTACCCAACAACACCACACTATTACCCCAACAACACCACACTATTACCCAACAACAACACACTATTACCCAACAACAACACACTATTACCCAACAACAACACACTATTACCCAACAACAACACACTATTACCCAACAACACCACACTATTACCCAACAACACCACACTATTACCCCAACAACACCACACTATTACCCAACAACACCACACTATTACCCAACAACAACACACTATTACCCAACAACAACACACTATTACCCAACAACAACACACTATTACCCAACAACAACACACTATTACCCAACAACACCACACTATTACCCAACAACACCACACTATTACCCAACAACACCACACTATTACCCAACAACACTACACTATTACCCAACAACACCACATTATTACCCAACAACACCACACTATTACCCAACAACACCACACTATTACCCAACAGCACCACACTGTTACCCAACAAAAACACACTATTACCCAACAACAACACACTATTACCCAACAACACCACACTATTACCCAACAACACCACACTATTACCCAACAACACCACACTATTACCCAACAACACCACACTATTACCCAACAACACCACACTATTACCCAACAACACCACACTATTACCCAACAACACCACACTATTACCCAACAACACCACACTATTACCCAACAACACCACACTATTACCCAACAACACCACACTATTACCCAACAACACCACACTATTACCCAACAACACCACACTATTACCCAACAACACCACACTATTACCCCAACAACACCACACTATTACCCAACAACACCACACTATTACCCAACAACACCACACTATTACCCAACAACACCACACTATTACCCAACAACACCACACTATTACCCAACAACACCACACTATTACCCAACAACAACACACTATTACCCAACAACAACACACTATTACCCAACAACACTACACTATTACCCAACAACAACACACTATTACCCTAACAACACCACATTATTACCCAACAACACCACATTATTACCCAACAACACCACACTATTACCCAACAACACCACACTATTACCCCAACCCCAACAACATCACATTATTACCCTAACAACACCACACTATCAAAACAGCTCTTCTTTTTCATAATAATAAACAGCCTTTTATGGGAGTTTTTAAACAGGATTAACATACTGTATGACTGACAGAATGACAAATAAATGGTGTCCTTGATATCAGACACAACAAACTGTTATCCTGTGATTAGGTGATAGATGGCTCTTTAACAGATTAACATTTACACAGATTCTTGTCATAGCATCTATTTATCATAACACATTGATGGAGGAGACGTGAATAACAACAAGTTATTGCTTATGTAACTATAATTATTCCTGTATTTACATGTGTTATTGTATTTACATGGTTTATTTGTCACGCTCTGACCGTAGATATCTCTGTTTTCTTTATATTTTGGTCAGGTCAGGGTGTGACGAGGGTGGGTATGCTAGTTTTTGGATTGTCTAGGGGTTTAGCATGTCTAGGGGTTTTGTATGTCTAGGGGTTTTGTAGGTCTAGGTAATTTGTATGTCTATGGTGGCCTGATATGGTTCCCAATCAGAGGCAGCTGTTTATCGTTGTCTCTGATTGTGAATCATATTTAGGTAGCCATTTCCTATTTGTGTTTGTGGGTTCTTATTCTATGTTTAGTTGCCTGTCTGCACTATTCATATACGTAGTTTCACGTTTCGTCCATTTTGTTGTTTTGTTGGTTTGTTCAGTGTTCGCTGCACCTTGGTCCGATCTTTATGACGGACGTGACATTATTGTATTTTCATGGGTTATTGTATTTTCATGGGTTATTGTATTTTCATGTGTTATCGTATTTACAATGGTTATTGTATTTACATGGGTTATTGTATTTACATGTGTTATTGTATTTACATGGGTTATTGTATTTACATGTGTTACTGTATTTACATGTGTCACTGTATTTATATGGGTTACTTCATTTACATGGGTTATTGAATTTACATGTTATAATTGTATTTACATGTGTTGCTGTATTTGCATGTTTAACTGTGTTTACATGAGTTATTAAATGTACATGTGCTATTGTACTTACATGTGTAATTGTATTTACATGGTTTGCTGTATTAACATTGTTTATTGTATTTACATGTGTTACTTTATTCACATGTTTTATTGTATTTACAGTGTTGTTGTATTCACATTCGTTATTTTATTTACATGTGTTACTGTATTTACATGTGTTACTGTATATACATGTTTTATTGAATTGAAATGTGTTACTGTATTTTCATGAGTGATTATATTTACAGGTGTTATTGTATTTACATGAGTTATTGTATTTACATTTGTTATTGTATTATGTGTGTTATTGTATTTGCACGTGTTATTGTATTTACATGTCTTATTATATTTACATGTATCACTGTATTGACATCTGTTACTGTATTGACCTGTGTTACTGTATTTACATGTGTTATTGTATTTACATGGATTACGGTATTTTCATGGGTGATTGTATTTACATGTGTTATAGTATTTACATGTGTTACTGTATTTACATGGGTTACTTTATTTTAATTGGTTATTGAATTTATATGTTATAATTGTATGTACATGTGTTACTGTATTTGCATGTTTTACTGTATTTACATGTGTTGCTGTATTTACATGTGTTACTGTATTTACATGTTTTACTGTATTTACATGTGTTGCTGTATTTACATATGTTACTGTATTTACATGTGTTGCTGTATTTACATGTGTTACTGTATTTACGTGTGTTTCTGTATTTACATGTGTTATTGTATTTGCATGTGTAATTGTATTTACATAGGTAAATGTATTTACATTTGTTATTGCATTTACTTGTGTTACTGTATTTACATGTGTAAAGCACAGATCAAACAAGATTTGTCACGACTTCCGCCGAAGTCGGCTCTTCTCCTTGTTCGGGCGGCGTTCAGCGATCAACGTCACCGGCTTTCTAGCCATCGCCGCTCCATTTCTCATATTTCCATTTGTTTAGTCTTGTTCCCTGCACACCTGGTTTTCATTCCCTAACCACACTGCATGTATTTAGTCCTCTGTTGCCCTCCATGTCTTTGTTTGAAATTGTATTTATGTTATGTGGGTATTGTTATGCGCCATACTTTTGTCTATGTTCCGTATTTGGGAACATTTATGTACTTTTGTGCTTTCGTTGGACCGGAATAAAAAGTGCGCCTGTTCACTACACTCTGCTCTCCTGCACCTGACTTCTCCTCCAGTACACACCCTTAACAATATTGGATACATGTGATTAGTATTTTATTAATTTAGTATGTGAAAAGAATGTATATAGAATATAAAAATGTATATAATCTCGCAAAAAAAGAAACGTCCCTTTTTCAGGACCCTGTCTTACAAAGATAATTCGTAAAAATCCAAAGAACTTCACAGATCTTCATTGTAAAGGGTTTAAATACTGTTTCCCAAGCTTGTTCAATGAACCATAAACAATTAATGAACATGCACCTGTTGAACGGTCGTTAAGACACTTAAAGCTTACAGACGGTAGGCAAATAAGGTCACAGTTATGAAAACTTAGGACACTAAAAAGGCCTTTCTACTGACTTGGAGGTGGAGGGTCCATCATGGTCTGGGGCGGTGTGTCACAACGTCATCGGACTGAGCTTGTTGTCATTGCAGGAAATCTCAACGCTGTGTGTTACAGGGAAGACATCCTCCTCCCTCATGTGGTACCCTTCCTGCAGGCTCATCCTGACATGACCCTCCAGCATGACAATGCCACCAGCCATACTGCTCGTTCTGTGCGTGATTTCCTGCAAGACAGGAATGTCAGTGTTCTGCTATGGCCAGCGAAGAGCCCGGATCTCAATCCCATTGAGCACGTCTGGGACCTGTTGAATCGGAGAGAGGGCTAGGGCCAATCCCCTCAGAAATATCCGGGAACTTGCAGGTGCCTTGGTGGAAGAGTGGGGTAACATCTCACAGCAGCAAGAACTGGCATATCTGGTGCAGTCCATGAGGAGGAGATGCACTGCAGTACTTAATGCAGCTGGTGGCCACACCAGATACTGACTGTTACTTTTGATTTTGCCCCGCCCTTTGTTCAGGGACACATTATTCCATTTCTGTTAGTCACATGTCTGTGGAACTTGTTCAGTTTATGTCTCAGTTGTTGAGTCTTGTTATGTTCATACAAATATTTATACATGTTTGCTGAGAATAAAGTTTGCTGAAAATAAACGTAGTTGACAGTGATAGGACATTTATTCTTTCGCTGAGTTTACATGCTGTACACCTGTACAGTGCCTTCAGAAAGTATGCATACGCCTGAGTCAGTATGTTTGTAACTTTATTGAAATGAAAGACAGAGATATCTCATTTACATAAGTATTCACACCTCCGAGTCAATACATAGAATCACCTTTGGCAGCGATTACAGCTGGGAGTCTGTCTGGGTAAGACTTTGCTTTGCACACCTAGATTGTAAAATATTTTCACATTCTCTTTTCTTTTTATGTAAAGTTCTGTCACATTGGTTGTTGATCATTGCTAGACTGTCATTTTTAAGTCTTGCCATAGATTTTCAAGCCAATTTCAGTCCAAACTGTAACTAGTTCACTCAGGAACATTCAATGTCATCTTGGTAAGCAAACTCCAGTGTATATTTGGCCTTGTGTTTTCGGTTATTGTCCTGCTGAAAGGTACATTTTTCTCCCAGTGTCTGGTGGAAAGCAGACTGAAGCTGATTTCCCTCTAGGATTATGTCTGTGCTAAGCTCTATTCTGTTTATTTTTATCCTAAAAAAACTTCCTAGTCTTTGCCAATGACAAGCCATAACATGATGCAGTGATGTGTTGTGTTGTATTTGCCCCAAACATAACACTATTAGGACATAAAGTTAATTTATTTTCCACATTTTTACAGTTCTAAAGCTAATTTCCTGCAATTCCACACTTTTTGCCACTGGGCAGAGATTTTTTTAGCTGTTTTTTAATAGCTCATCTCATGTTTTTGTTAACATTTTGTCATGAGGCTGAGATTTTTCTTTGCATTTTTAAAGCTAATTTCCTGCAATTTAACACATTTTGCTATCATATGCTATCTCGGGGCCCCCTGACCTCCAGTTTAGGGGCCCCCTGAAGGTCCCCAGTGCACGTGCCCTGCATGCCCGTTCGGTAATCTGGCCCTGATGAGGACCAGCCAACCTTTTGATACATGATGCAGTGGTGAGTATTAAAACGGTCACCTGTGAAAAAGCGGAAGGGCACTATGGTAAACGACATCCAAAGGTTTAAGAGTAGTGGCTGATGCAATCTGGTAAATTATGTCATCATAGTCAAGAACTGGCAGGAAAGTTGACTACAATTTGCTTCCTGCTATTTAGGGAGAGGCCAGATCTATTTCTAAAAAAGAAGCCCACTTTAAATCTTAGCTTTTTAACTAGCTCATGTTTTTTAAACATTAAATCTTCGATCCAAATGCCCAGATATACATAGGTGGGAACCCGATGGATGGGAGAACCATTCAATTAATGTATGTAATAACTTTTTTGTGAATGTTGGTTCCTCTCTGACAAAGAAACTAGAGAACTGATGGAAATCTCCTGGATTACATTAAGGGACATTTTGCTTCTCTGCTTCAGTTTGATCCTCCTGATGTAATGTAGGTGATGGCAGTAATTGATAATTTAAAGATATCAGCAGCAGGTCATGATGAGATTGGTGCCTCTTTGGTGAAATCACTGTCTCACGATTACTGAACCTTGAAAGAATATCTTCACCAGATCTATGCAAACTGGTATTTTTCCTAAAGATTTGAAAATTGCCACAGTTATTCCCTTCTATAAATCGGGGGATCCAAGATCTAAAACCTACCCTAACCAGAAACCGTGAATAGATGGCAGCATTCATGCAAAACTGAAAGGGCGAACCACTGCATTTAACCATGGCAAGGTGACTGGGAATTTGACCGAATACAAACAGTGTAGTTATTCCCTCAGTAATGCAATCAAACAGACAAAACGTCAGTATAGAGACAAAGTGGAGTTGCAATTCAACGGCTGAGACACGAGACATATGAGGCGGGGTCTACAGCCAAACACGGACTACAAAAGGAAAACCAGCCACGTCGCTGACACTGGCATCTTCCGGACAAGCTAAACATCTTCTTCACCCACTTTGAGGATAACACAGTGCCCCCGACGCAGCCCGCTACCAAGGACTGTGGCCTCTCCTTCTCCGTGGCCGACGTGAGTAAGGCATTTAAACCTGTTAACCCTCACAAGGCTGCCAGCCTAGATGGCATCCCTAGCCGCGTCCTCAGAGCATGCGCAGACCAGCTGGCTGGAGTGTTTACCGACATATTCAATCTCTCCCTATCCTAGTCTGGGGCTCCCAAGTGGCGCAGCAGTCTAAGGCACTGCATCTTAGTGCTAGAGGCGTCACTACACACCCTGGTTCGATTCCAGGCTGTATCACAACCGGCCTTGATTTGGAGTCCCTTAAGGCGGCACACAATTGACCCAGCATCGTCTGGGTTAGGGTTTGGCCGGGCTAGGCCATTGTTGTAAATAAGAATTTGTTCTTAACTGACTAGTCAAATAAAGGATAAATATAAAATATAATTTATTTGTTTACTACCTGATTTAATTTCTGTTATTTCATAGTTTTGATGTCTTCACTGTTTTTACAATGTAGAAAACATTTAAATAAAGAAAGGTGTGTGTAGGTGCATCCACACTTTTGAGTTGTACTATATATATTTAGTTTGTGTTCCAATACCCATACTAACATACTGTATACTACATACTTAATGAGTATATACTACGTACTTTAATAACCTGTTATGGCTGCAAGGGAAAGTATTGAGTAGCCAGATAAAAGATGCCCATTTCAAACGGCCTCGTACTCAATTCTTGCTCGTACAATATGCATATTATTATTACTATTGGATAGAAAACACTCTCTAGTTTCTAAAACCGTTTGAATTATTTATCTGAGTGAAACAGAACTCATTATGCAGCACTTTTCCTGACCAGGAAGTGGAATGTCAGAAATATATGCTCTGTTCAACTTCCTGCCTATACATGGTCATGATACGTAAGAGTCTACATACACTTCTTACGCCTTCCTCTGGGTGTCAAGAGGATGTGAGAGAAGAAATTTTGTGTTTATCTTGGTCTGAGGTGGAATAAAAGCTATTTCTTTGACGTGACCGTCCACTTCCGGTACTCTGAAGCGCGCGACTTGGACATGCATATGCGTTCTGTTTTGCTCCTGTTATGGACGACTAACATCTCCGTCTTAGATTTTATTTGATACATGTGTCCATATCATCGTAAAGTATGTTTTTTCAATATAGTTTAATCAGATTATTGAAATTTTTTCGGGAGTTTTGCCGTGTTCCGTTCTCTGACTTTGTTTACGTTGGAGTAATCCGTGTCACTTGGCAAGTGCCCATGCTAAATGAAGAGGGGAATTTGCCGTTCCAGTTCAAAACAACGACTGTTCTGGACAAAGAACACCTTGTCCAACATTCTGACGGAAGATCACCAAAAGTAAGAAACATTTTATGATGCTATTTCTAATATCTGTCGTGCATGTGAACTGGTCGTGGGCGCCCAAGTGTTTCTGGCTATTGTGGCTACGCTAATATAGCGCTACATTTTGTTTTCGCTGTAAAACATTTCATAAATCGGAAATATTGTCTGGAATCACAAGATGCCTGTCTTTCAATTGCTGTACACTATGTATTTTTCAGAAATGTTTTATGATGAGTAATTAGGTATTTGACGTTGGTGTCTGTAAATATTATGGCTGCTTTCGGTGCAATTTCTGACTGTAGCTGCAATGTAAACTATGATTTATACCTGAAATATGCAAATTTTTCGAACAAAACATATGCTATACAATAAATATGTTATCAGACTGTCATCTGATGAAGTTGTTTCTTGGTTAGTGGCTATTTATTTATTTATTTGGTCGAATTTGTGATAGCTAGTGATGGAGTAAGAAACTGATGGAGTTAGAAAAGTGGTGTCTTTTGCTAACGTGGTTAGCTAATAGATTTACATATTTTGTCTTCCCTGTAAAACATTTTAAAAATCGGACATGTTGGCTTGATTCACAAGATGTGTACCTTTCATATACTGTATTGGACTTGTTAATGTGTGAAAGTTAAATATTTAAAAAAAATATCTTTTGAATTTCGCGCCCTGCACTTGAGCTGGATGTTGTCATAAGTGTACCGGTGTCGGGCTGCAGCTCAAACAGGATATACTATAAGACAATGGTTGTGTTCCAATACCCATACTAACATACTGTATACTACATACTTAATGAGTATATACTACGTACTATATACTATAAGACAATGGTTGTGTTCCAATACCCACACTAACATACTGTATACTACATACTTAATGAGTATATACTATAAGACAATGGTTGTGTTCCAATACCCATACTAACATACTGTATACTACATACTTAATGAGTATATACTACGTACTATATACTATAAGACAATGGTTGTGTTCCAATACCCATACTAACATACTGTATACTACATACTTAATGAGTATATGCTACGTACTATATACTATAAGTCAATGGTTGTTATTTTTAATATATAACGTTCTTTTAGACATTTCAGCTAGAACAGCTTCGTCCGGTAAGATGAGGGATGGTTGTGTGTGTCTATTTGTCAATAACATCTGGTGCGCATTGTCTAATATTAAGGACGTTTCGAGGTATTGCCTGAGGTAGAGTACCTCATGATAAACTGTAGACCAGACTATCTACCAAGAGAGTATGCCTACAGACGATACATCAAACATGCAAAGCGTCAATACAGCACTAAGTTTGAATCCTACTATATGACACTCGTTGGATGTGGCAGGGCTTTCAAACTATTACGAACTACAAAGGGAAACCCAGCCGCGAGCTGCCCAGTGACGCGAGCCTACCAGACAGAATAAATGTATTTTACGCTCGCTTCGAGGCAAGCAACACTGAAGCATTTATGAGAGAACTAGCTGTTCCAGACGACTGTGTGATCATGCTCTCCGTAGTCGTTGTGAACAAGACCTTTAAAAAGGTCAACATTCACAAGGCAGCGGGGCCAGACAGATTACCAGGATGTGTACTCAAAGCATGCACGGACCAACTGGCAAGTGTCTTCACTGACATTTTCAAGCTCTCCCTGACTGAGTCAATAATACCTACATGTTTCAAGCAGACCAGCACAGTCACAGTGCTAAAGAAAGTGAAGGTATTCTGCCTAAATGACGACCGCCCCAGTGGCACTCACGTCTGTAGCCATGAAGTGCTTTGAAAGGCTGGTCATGGCTCACATCAACACCATCATCCCCAAAACCCTAGACCCACTCCAATTCGAATACCGCCCCAACAGATCCACAGATGACGCAATCTAAATTGCACTCCACACGGCCCATTCCCACCTGGACAAAAGGAACACTTACGTGAGAATGCTGTTCATTGACTACAGCTCAGCGTTCAACACCATAGATCATCACGAAGCTAAGGACCCTGGGACTAAACACCTCTCTCTGCAACTGGATCCTGGACTTCCTGACAGGCCGCCCCCAGGTAGTAAGGGTAGGCAACAACACATCTGCCACATTGATCCTCAACATGGGGGCCCCTCAGGGGTGTGTGCTCTGTCCCCTCCTGTTCTCCCTGTTCACCAACGACTGTGGCCAAGCACGACTCCAAGAACATAAATACGTTTGCTGATGACACAAGAGTGGAAGGCCTGATCACCAACAATGATGAGACTGCCTATAGGGAAGAAGTCAGAGACCTGTCAGTGTAGTGCCAGGACAACAACCTCTCCCTCAACATGAGCAAGACAAAAGAGCTGATCGTGGACTACAGGAAAAGGAGGGCCAAACACGCCCCCATTTACATCAACGGGGCTGTAGTGGAGCGGGTCGAGAGTTTCAAGTTCCTTTGTGTCCATCACCAAAACAGTTGTGAACACTACAACACCTTTTCCCTCTCAAGAGACTGAAAAGATTTGGCATGGGTCCCCAATCCTTTTATATAGCTGCACCATCGAGAGCATCCTGACCAGTTGCATCACCGCCTGGTATGGCAATTGCTCGGCATCCGACCGTAAGGCGCTATAGAGGGTAGTGCGTATGGCCCAGGACATCACTGGGGCCAAGCTTCCTGCCATCCAGGGCCTATATTCTAGGCGGTGTCAGAGGAAGGCACTAAAAATTGTCAAAGACTCCAGTCACCCAAGTCAAAGACTGTTCTCTATGCTACCACATGGCAGGCGGTAGCGGAGCACCAAGTCTAGGTCCAAGAGGCTCCTTATCCCTTTGAGCTAAAGTGTTGTGCTCTTTCCCTGCCTGGATCTGAAGTGTTGTGCTCTTTCCCTGCCTGGATCTGAAGTGTTGTGCTCTTTCCCTGCCTGGATCTGAAGTGTTGTGGGTTCCATTCCCTGCCTGGAACTGAAGTTTTGTGTTCATTCCCTGCCTGGAGCTAAAGTGTTGTGGGTTCTATTCCCTGCCTGGAACTGAAGTTTTGCGTTCATTCCCTGCCTGGAACTGAAGTGTTGTGCTCTTTCCCTGCCTGGATCTGAAGTGTTGTGGGTTCTATTCCCTGCCTGGAACTGAAGTGTTGTGGGTTCTATTCCCTGCCTGGAGCTAAAGTGTTGTGCTCGTTCCCTGCCTGGAGCTAAAGTGTTGTGCTCTTTCCCTGCCTGGATCTGAAGTGTTGTGGGTTCTACTCCCTGCCTGGATCTGAAGTGTTGGGGGTTCTATTCCCTGCCTGGATCTGAAGTGTTGGGGGTTCTATTCCCTGCCTGGATCTGAAGTGTTGTGGGTTCTATTCCCTGCCTGGATCTGAAGTGTTGTGGGTTCTATTCCCTGCCTGGATCTGAAGTGTTGGGGGTTCTATTCCCTGCCTGGATCTGAAGTGTTGTGGGTTCTATTCCCTGCCTGGATCTGAAGTGTTGGGGGTTCTATTCCCTGCCTGGATCTGAAGTGTTGTGGGTTCTATTCCCTGCCTGGATCTGAAGTGTTGTGGGTTCTATTCCCTGCCTGGATCTGAAGTGTTGGGGGTTCTATTCCCTGCCTGGATCTGAAGTGTTGGGGGTTCTATTCCCTGCCTGGATCTGAAGTGTTGGGGGTTCTATTCCCTGCCTGGATCTGAAGTGTTGTGGGTTCTATTCCCTGCCTGGAGCTAAAGTGTTGTGCTCTTTCCCTGCCTGGATCTGAAGTGTTGGGGGTTCTATTCCCTGCCTGGATCTGAAGTGTTGTGGGTTCTATTCCCTGCCTGGATCTGAAGTGTTGGGGGTTCTATTCCCTGCCTGGATCTGAAGTGTTGGGGGTTCTATTCCCTGCCTGGATCTGAAGTGTTGGGGGTTCTATTCCCTGCCTGGATCTGAAGTGTTGGGGGTTCTATTCCCTGCCTGGATCTGAAGTGTTGTGGGTTCTATTCCCTGCCTGGATCTGAAGTGTTGTGGGTTCTATTCCCTGCCTGGATCTGAAGTGTTGTGGGTTCTATTCCCTGCCTGGAGCTAAAGTGTTGTGCTCTTTCCCTGCCTGGATCTGAAGTGTTGGGGGTTCTATTCCCTGCCTGGATCTGAAGTGTTGGGGGTTCTATTCCCTGCCTGGATCTGAAGTGTTGTGGGTTCTATTCCCTGCCTGGATCTGAAGTGTTGTGGGTTCTATTCCCTGCCTGGAGCTGAAGTGTTGTGGGTTCTACTCCCTGCCTGGAACTGAAGTGTTGTGCTCTTTCCCTGCCTGGATCTGAAGTGTTGTGGGTTCTATTCCCTGCCTGGAACTGAAGTGTTGTGCTCTTTCCCGGCCTGGATCTGAAGTGTTGTGGGTTCTATTCCCTGCCTGGAGCTGAAGTGTTGTGGGTTCTATTCCCTGCCTGGAACTGAAGTGTTGTGGGTTCTATTCCCTGCCTGGAACTGAAGTGTTGTGGGTTCTATTCCCTGCCTGGAGCTGAAGCTTTTGGGTTTTAATTCCCTGCCAAGCCACAACCACAGTATTTGGATGCTGTTGCCATTCATCTTTCATATAAAATATCCTGAACAGAGATATAAACGTAACATGTAAATTGTCCAGCTGAAATAAAAATCCCAGAAATCTTCGACACGCACATAAAGCTTCTTTCTCTCAAATGTTTTGCAGAAATGTGTTTCCATCCCTGTTAGTGAGCATTTCTCATTTGACTAGATAATCCATCCACCTGACAGGTGTGTCATATCAAACAACTGATTGACAGTATGATCATTACACAGGTTCACCTTGTGCTGGGGACAATAAAAGGCCACTTTAAAATGTGTAGTTTTGTCACACAACACAATGCCACAGATGTCTAAAGTTTTGAGGGACCGTGCAATTGGCATGCTGACTGCAGGAATGTCCACCAGAGCTGTTGAGGGAGCGTGTAATTGGCATGCTGACTGCAGGAATGTCCACCAGAGCTGTTGAGGGAGCGTGTAATTGGCATGCTGACTGCAGGAATGTCCACCAGAGCTGTTGAGGGAGCGTGTAATTGGCATGCTGACTGCAGGAATGTCCACCAGAGCTGTTGAGGGAGCGTGTAATTGGCATGCTGACTGCAGGAATGTCCACCAGAGCTGTTGCCAGAGAATTTAATCTTAGTTGCTCTACTACAAGCTGCCTCCAATGTTGTTTTAGAGAATTTGGCTGTACGCCTTACAACCGCAGACCACGTGTAACCACACCAGCCCAGGACCTCCACATCCGGCTTCTTGACCTGTGGTATCGTCTGAATGGGTTGGGGGGATGCAGAGGAGAATTTCTGTCTTAAATAAATCCCTTTTGTGGGGAAAAACTCATTCTGATTGGCTGGGCCTGACTCCCCAGTGGGTGGGTAATGCCCTCTCAGGCCCATCCATGGCTGCACCCCGCCCAGTCATGTGAAATCTATAGATTAAGCCCTAATGAATTTATTTTAATAGACTGATTTCCTTATATGAACTGTAACTCAGAAAAATCTTTAAAATTGTTGCATGTTGTATAATTTTTTTGGTTTAGTATAATTTCCATTCAAACACAAGTAAAATATTTGGCAAGATTTAAGATTTCAATTTCTGATGTGTTTCCTGTCAGGATAATAGTCTGGACATTATAGTTTATTTATCTATTGAAATCTGCCACACATTGGGCTCTCTATACTTTTCTTTTGGATTAGCATTAAACATGTTAAAGAGCGTGAATATGTTTACAGTACAGTAGTATGGTAGTATATCCGCTGCGTGTATTGTGTTTGGTTGTGCGGTAAGCCCTGGGCAGTGTGTTGTAACAGTCCTGGTATATGCTTACAGAGTTCTGCTCTAAGACTCATTGAGTTGATAAATCGACAGATGTTTTTCTGCTTTCTTAAGTGCTGGGACAATGTTGATGTTACCACTGGAGCTCTATCGTTAATGATCGTTGCACTCAGTGATTTAAACATGAGGATTAGACTCTTACTGTAGACTGTTATCACCCAACATCACTCAGTACAGAAATAAAAAGACAGAGAGAGGAAATTATGTTTTGTAAAAACATATGCTGCACATTACCATGTCTGTTTCCAGATGTTGTCGTGGTAGGTTGCTGTGGTAATCCCCAGCCCCGCCTGGCGCTGTGATTGGCCCAGAAGTTTAATCATTCGAATATTTTGGCCAGAATGTTGATGAAAATATGTAATATACTTTAAAAAATAATTTCACTGATAGAGGTGGGATAAAGAGGTTGTATTGTGTCAGATGTCTGGAGAAGATTAAAACTAATATTTTTCAGATACTTTGAAGATGATCCTCTGTGACTCTGATCTCGAAATTATCACTCTTTCTAGTTCTGATCTCTACATTTAAATATGCCTTTAGTCCATATGAACCATCTGGGGGACAATTTATTATTGTAACGGTTGTTCTCCTCCTCGTCTGAGGAGGAGCATGGATTGGACCAAAACGCAGCTGGTGATGAATACATGTTGATTTATTAAACAAGACGAACACGAAGCACACTTGAATAACTACAAAACAACAAAACGACGTAGACAGACCTGAACATGAGAACTTATAGAACACAAAGAACGCACGAACAGGAACCGACTAAAACAAACGAAACAGTCCCGTGTGGTAACAACACTGACACGGAAGACAATCACCCACAAACAAACGGTGTGAACAGCCTACCTTAATATGGTTCTCAATCAGAGGAAACGTAAAACACCTGCCCCTGATTGAGAACCATATCAGGCTAATTAACAATGAACCTAAACATAGAAACACATAACATAGAATGCCCACCCAGCTCACGTCCTGACCATACTAAACAAAGACAAAATAAAGGAAATAAGGTCAGGAACGTGACAATTATTCAGAGCACCTCATATAGAAAGGCTTTGCTGCTTGTTCCTTTTATGCAGCTCCCTTTCAGGTCAAATACTTTTTGAAATAAATAAACTTTGTTGTACAATTAAGTGAAAAATCCCGAGAAGCCAGTGTTTGGAGGATATATTGGCTCAGGTGTTGTTCGTCAAGGGCCGGCAAACCGTGCCAGTATATCTTCCAAACACCGGCTTCGAGGGCATTATCACTTTATTTTCATGAATGTAGTCATACTATTCCATCCCTCCACAAGATATAGTCCCGACACAAATCTAGGGTTGCTACCCAAGCTGGCAGTCTTTTTGTTCAGTATCTATGGACGTGACCCAGTCGTTCGTTCTAAATGTTCCATTGCCATAATGCCTGGCAATGTTCTTATCCCTTGCTCTCTAGCTAGCCAACTACGGCTAATTTACACTCACCTAAAAAAATGCAACCAGAATAACAGCAAAGTAGCAGCATTTGTTTAAGATGTTTTCTGGTGACATTTACTAGGATACATCCATAACAATGAGCTAATGAGGCACGATTTTGCCTGGCATTAAAATGTGCTCACTCGTCAGGACACTGTTGTTTGGAGGAGCTAGCCAACAACACAGCTAACAACACAGCCAACACAATCACTTCAAACTGAACCTGGAAAGACTGCAAACTTGCTGCACTTCATTTCATTTGACCTTTTTTTCAATTGACATTTCTCTGTATCCATAAAACTGATGCCAGCTGATTCATGATTTCGACTGGTTGAGATACGCGGTCTGTCAGTCTCTTTCGTCCCAACTCCCAAAACATTCATTACTATGGGTCAACTGGAGATCACATGTGAATATTGAAACAATGTTGCAGATGGTGGAGAGACAGGTTTAAACAATACCTCCGCTGTTGAAAACAACATGTTTTATAGGAAATGTGAGAAAATATCTAGATGCTTTTATAGCAGAGATCAAGTTTATAAATTGTCTGGCTGGGCTGATGAGACAGTGGATTGTTCAGTCAGATGGAACAGAGTAATTATGCATTTTGACATCATACATTTAACCGGAGGTATCTTGTGTAATAGACATCGTCTGGAATGCAGTTTTAACCAATCAGCATTCAGGATTAGACCCACGCGTTGTATAATATTGTATAACTGGTACCATCTGTTAATGGGGGAATGATAACAAACCAGCTGATATTGCCAATCCTTTTGCTGATTTTTTTACCCAAAAAATCTATTTACTGAGCGATAATGTAATCACCTACTCTTCCTAACAAGCTATTGTCCAATGGATTGATGATCATATTATGAGCAAAGAAACTGCTATTTTAGTCTACAAATGGTGTCAGCAGAGGAAAACCTACTGAAGTCTTTACCCGATGGTAAATCTACAGGTTATGATCTTATGGACATTTTTTTACTTCGCTATGCTGCTCCCCAGACTGCAGCTCCACTGAAATACATATTTAATTGGTCACTGGAAAAGGGGATGTTTGTAAATGTATGGAAGCATGCTAAACTGTGTTCTATCCCGAAAGACAACAAAGAACCCATTACTCCTGCCAATAGTCAACCAATTAGTCTACTCCCTTCACTCAGTAAGATATTGGAGGGTATTGTGAGTAGACAAATATGGGAGTACATGGAAAAGAATGATCTGATTACAGCCAATCAGCATGCTTATCGCAAAAACCATTCCACTACCACTGCATTGGTTGACATGACTGACCAGTGACTCAATGCTATGGATAATGGCAGGTTTATGGGTGTACTATTTTTATATTTTAGTGCAGCATTTGATTTAGTGGATCATGAAATAATTTAGACAAAAGTAATGCATTATGGTTTTAAGGAGGCAGCATTGAATTGGGTACAGTCATATCTAACTGACAGTCTGCCTATATCTGTCAGATGTGTGCGTACTGGTAGCGAAGTCAGGTGCAGGAGAGCAGAGATTTGTGAAGAGGTGCACACTTTATTGAGGCAAAAGTGCAAAACACGCAAAACAGTCACAAGAATAATGTTTAACAATAAACGTCTTCGTGAAAAATAACACAGAAAAAACAAGCCAGTCTGGCGCGTCAACACACGTAACCCAAACAATCTTAAACAAAGACATGATGGGGAACAGAGGAAGAAATACATGTAGATTGATTGGGGAATGAAAACCAGGTGTGCAGGGAACAAGACAAAACAAATGGATACATGAAAAATGGAGCGGCAAAGGCTAGACAGCCGGTGACGTCGACCGCCGAACGCCGCCCAAACAAGGAGAGGAGCCGACTTCGGTGGAAGTCGTAACAATATCAATGGGTTGTTTTCTTCCCCTCATGTGGTAAACTGTTGAATACCGCAGGGAAGCTGCCTTGGGCCAGTTCTTTATTTAATATATACCAACGACCTTCCTTATGCCTTATCTGAAACACAAGCTACTATATTTGTATATGATACTACAATCTATACAGCAAGACAATCGGTTCAACAGGTACAGCAAGCATGCCGGAACAAACATGTTTTGATCACCAAGAAATCCAAGGTTATGTTGGTCTGTTCCACCAGGAAAAGGCCAACACAACATGGGATACAATTAAGGTTTTAAAAAAGAAAAAAATTATTTCACCTTTATTTAACCAGTTAGGCTAGTTGAGAACAAGTTCTCATTTGCAACTGCGACCTGGCCAAGATAAAGCATAGCAATTCGACACATACAACAACACAGAGTTACACATGGAATAAACAAAATATACAGTCAATAATACAGTAGAAAAATAAGTCTATATACAATGTGAGCAAATGAGGTGAGATAAGGGAGGTGAAGGCAAAAAAAAGGCCATGTTGGCGAGGTAAATACAATATAGCAAGTAAAACACTGGAATGGTAGATTTGCAGTGGAAGAATGTGCAAAGTAGAAATAGAAATAATGGGGTGCAAAGGAGCAAAATAAATAAATACAGTAGGGGAAGAGGTAGTTGTTTGGGCTAAATTATAGACAGGCTATCTACAGGTGCAGTAATCTGTGAGCTGCTCTGACAGCTGGTGCTTAAAGCTAGTGAGGGAGATAAGTGTTTTCAGCTTCAGAGATTTTTGCAGTTCGTTCCAGTCATTGGCAGCAGAGAACTGGAAGGAAAGACGACCAAAGGAGGAATTTGCTTTGGGGGTGACCAGAGAGATATACCTGCTGGAGCGCGTGCTACAGGTGGGTGCTGCTATGGTGACCAGCGAGCTGAGATAAGGCGGGGCTTTACCTAGCAGAGACATGTAGATGACCAGGAGCCAGTGGGTTTGGCGACGAGTATGAAGCGAGGGCCAGCCAACAAGAGTGTACAGATCGCAGTGGTGGGTAGTGTATGGGGCTTTGGTGACAAAACGGATGGCACTGTGATAGACTGCATCCAGTTTGTTGAGTAGAGTGTTGGAGGCTATTTTATAGATGTCATCACCAAAGTCGAGAATCGGTAGGATGGTCAGTTTTATGAGGGTATGTTTGGCAGCATGAGTGAAGGATGCTTTGTTGCGATATAGGAAGCCAATTCTAGATTTAATTTTGGATTGGAGATACTTAATGTGAGTCTGGAAGGAGAGTTTACAGTCTAACCAGACACCTAGGTATTTGTAGTTGTCCACGTATTCTAAGTCAGAGCCGTCCAGAGTAGTGATGCTGGACGGGCGGGCAGGTGCGGGCAGCGATCGGTTGAATAGCATGCATTTAGTTTTACTAGCGTTTAAGAGTACGGAAGGAGAGTTGTATGGCATTGAAGCTCGTCTGGAGGGTTGTTAACCTGTTTGGGCTGCAGGGGCAGTATTGAGTAGCCTGGATAAAAGGTGCCCATTTCAAATGGCCTCGTACTCAATTCTTGCTCGTACAATATGCATATTATTATTACTATTGGATAGAAAACACTCTCTAGTTTCTAAAACCGTTTGAATTATATCTGTGAGTAAAACAGAACTCATTTTGCAGCAAACTTCCTGACAGGAAGTGGAAAATCTGAAATCGATGCTCTGTTCTAGGGCCTGCCTATAAATGTGCTTGATATTTATTAGTATACATGCACTTCATACGCCTTCCACTAGATGTCAACAGGCAGTGAGAGAAGAAATGGAGTGTATAACATGATCTGAGGTCGAATAAAAGCTCTTGGCATGACGTGACCCCAATTTCCTGTTTTCTGGAACGCGCGAGAAGGGACCTGGTATTGCCTTCTGTAAAGCTGTCGTTATAGACGACTAATATCTCCGGCTTTGATTTTATTTGACAAATGTGACAATATCATTGTAAAGTATGTTTTTTCAATATAGTTTTATTAGATTACTGAAAATTTTTCGGGACGTTAGGCGTGTTGCTTTGTCTGCGTTTGTTCACGAAGGAGAGCTTCGCGCCACTTTGCTAGCTTTCCGTGCTAATTGACTGGAGAAGAGGACATTCTAAAACCAAACAACGATTGTTCCCGACAAAGGACCCCTTGTACAACATTCTGATGGAAGATCATCAAAAGTAGGACCCATTTTATGATGCTATTTCATATATCTGTCGAACATGTTGTACTAGTACATTTACATTTAAGTCATTTAGCAGACGCTCTTATCCAGAGCGCCTTACAAATTGGTGCATTCACCTTATGATATCCAGTGGAACAACCACTTTACAATAGTGCATCTAACTCTTTTAAGGGGGGGGGGGGGGGTTAGAAGGATTACTTTATCCTATCCTAGGTATTCCTTAAAGAGGTGGGGTTTCAGGTGTCTCCGGAAGGTGGTGATTGACTCCGCTGACCTGGCGTCGTGAGGGAGTTTGTTCCACCATTGGGGTGCCAGAGCAGCGAACAGTTTTGACTGGGCTGAGCGGGAACTGTACTTCCTCAGTGGTAGGGAGGCGAACAGGCCAGAGGTGGATGAACGCAGTGCCCTTGTTTGGGTGTAGGGCCTGATCAGAGCCTGAAGGTACGGAGGTGCCGTTCCCCTCGCAGCTCCGTAGGCAAGCACCATGGTCTTGTAGCGGATGCGAGCTTCAACTGGAAGCCAGTGGAGAGAGCGGAGGAGCGGGGTGACGTGAGAGAACTTGGGAAGGTTGAAGACCAGACGGGCTGCAGCGTTCTGGATGAGTTGTAGGGGTTTAATGGCACAGGCAGGGAGCCCAGCCAACAGCGAGTTGCAGTAATCCAGACGGGAGATGACAAGTGCCTGGATTAGGACCTGCACCGCTTCCTGTGTGAGGCAGGGTCGTACTCTGCGAATGTTGTAGAGCATGAACCTACAGGAACGTGAACCTAGTAGTTTGCGCCCAGATTTTGGGCACTCTCTCGCTATAACTAAGCTGGATGTCGTAATCAAGTTATTTTTAGAATTCTAACACGGCGATTGCATTAAGAACTAGTGTATCTATCATTTCCTATACAACATGTATTTTTTAGTAACGTTTATGAATAGTTATTTGGTCAGAATAGTTGAGTGTCATAAAAATATCCGGACTTTCTGGGAAAAAGTAGCTACGTTAGCACAATGTATAACCACTGATTTCAGCTCTAAATATGCACATTTTCGAACAAAACATAAGTGTATGTATAACCTGATGTTATAGGACTGTCATCTGATGAAGCATATCAAGGTTAGTCAAAAATTATATATCTTTTACTGGTTTGTTACGATCACTAACTTTTGCTGCTGGGAAATGGCTTGTGTTTCTGGCTATTGTGGTAAGCTAATATAACGCTATATTGTGTTTTCGCTGTAAAACACTTAATAAATCGGAAATATTGGCTGGAATCACAAGATGCCTGTCGTTCATTTGCTGTACACTATGTATTTTTCAGAAATGTTTTATGATGAGTATTTAGCTATTTAGCGTTGGTGTCTGTAATTATTCTGTCTGCTTTCGGTGACATTTCTGATTGTAGCTGCAATGTAAACTATGATTTATACCTGAAATATGCACATTTTTCGAACAAAACATAGATTTATTGAATAACATGTTATAAGACTGTCATCTGATGAAGTTGTTTGTTGGTTAGTTTGGTTGGTTCTTGGTTAGTTAGGTTGGCTTTGTGCATGCTACCTGTGCTGTGAAAAATGTCTGTCCTTTTTTGTATTTGGTGGTGAGCTAACATAAATATACGTGCTGTTTTCGCTGTAAAACATTTAAAAAATCGGACATGTTGGCTGGATTCACAAGATGTGTACCTTTCATTTGCTGTATTGGACTTGTTAATGTGTGAAAGTTAAATATTTCTAAAAAATATATTTTGAATTTCGCGCCCTGCCTTTTCAGTGGAATGTGGGAGGAGTTCCGCTGGCGGAACGCCAGAGCAGTACAGGTTAAACAGCATGCCTGATCAGAAGGAAAGGTAAATATTTACCAGGAAAGATTGTTAAGCAAACAACCCAAGCATTAATTGAGAGTCAGGTGAACTACTGTTCTGTGGTCTGGGGAAATGCAACAGCAAGTGAAATTAGGAGGCTGCAGAATGAAGCAACAAGGTGGGTATATGGTTCTTCTGCTGTAGTCATGCTCAATGCTCTTGGCTGGTCATCAATCAACAAGATAATTGAACAAACATGCTCATTTTATTTCACACTATACACCATTTAAAACACCCAAAGTCTATTCACAACAGCATTCAGTTAGTAAGAGAAAGACATTCAGCAAATACTATTAAATAAATTGTCCATCATCTATCTGTTATCCAGACAGAAAAGAGAAAAAGGCAAAACAACATTTAGATTTAGAAGAATAAAGACATCCAATCATTTTCCAGAGCGAACCAGAAACCTTTCAAGATATATATTAAAACAGCACATTAGAACCATTTCAATATAATACATTGGAAGGTTGTGCAGGACCACGGTAGATGAAGGAATCAATCTGTTATTTCAGACTGTTTAGAGTGATTTATCTTGTCAATGTATTATGTCTCTTTGAAACAATGTGTTTTAAGTGGTAATGTGATTGTATTATGAATTGTATTTGAATGTTTAAAGACTATTGGATATTTAGTCCAAATGAGGTCTAAAAGAGATCCTAATAAAATGTATATCAAATCTATATCTACTCTACCATATAGTGTAAATACAATCCATATAGAAGCCGTTATTCACCATGCAGGGAGCTTGGGAATGTAAATATGTTGAATTAGTAGAAGCTTTGTTAGAACACTAATACGTATCTGTGCCAGTTTCACCCCTCAACCCCAATTACAACAACCCCCCAATGAACACACAACCTCACTACTGTATCAATTAAAAGATCAGGACCCAAGCCTATTATGAAAAGGTGTCCAGGGATAATGCCAGATTGATTTACACAGAGATAGATACTCCACCACCACTATAGGTTCCTCTACACAGAGATAGTTACTCCACCACCACTATAGGTTCCTCTACACAGAGATAGTTACTCCACCACCACTATAGGTTCCTCTACACAGAGATAGATACTCCACCACCACTATAGGTTCCTCTACACAGAGATAGTTACTCCACCACCACTATAGGTTCCTCTACACAGAGATAGTTACTCCACCACCACTATAGGTTCCTCTACACAGAGATAGTTACTCCACCACCACTATAGGTTCCTCTACACAGAGATAGTTACTCCACCACCACTATAGGTTCCTCTACACAGAGATAGTTACTCCACCACCACTATAGGTTCCTCTACACAGAGATAGTTACTCCACCACCACTATAGGTTCCTCTACACAGAGATAGTTACTCCACCACCACTATAGGTTCCTCTACACAGAGATAGTTACTCCACCACCACTATAGGTTCCTCTACACATAGACAGATACTCCACCACCACTATAGGTTCCTCTACACAGAGATAGTTACTCCACCACCACTATAGGTTCCTCTACACAGAGATAGTTACTCCACCACCACTATAGGTTCCTCTACACAGAGATAGTTACTCCACCACCACTATAGGTTCCTCTACACAGAGATAGTTACTCCACCACCACTATAGGTTCCTCTACACAGAGATAGCTACTCCAACACCATTTTTTCCATGTTAGCAGTGTAATATAAAGGTTATACAAACATCAGATATTTACAGGCCATGTGGCCTCTCATCTGGTTACATTTGACTCTCACTATCTCCTTTAGATTACGTTGTAATATTTACATCTGGGCAGACATCTGGGCCATTACACCATCTCAGGAAACAAGATAATAATAATACCAATAGAATGACAGAATGATAGATATAGATTACATACATGAATTGCTTTAAGTAAAACCCAATATCTGCCTTCAGTAAAAAGGAATAGATTAAAACCATAAGCACTATGCAGTACAGTTCCTGATGTCAGTTTCAGCACCATGGACAATGATATACTGAGCAACAGTTGCTATGGTGTTCAGGGCATGCTAGTGACCACAAACCGTCCATGTAGCCTAAGCTTTGCCTTAAGTCTATATCACACATCTATCTATAAATCATTGAAGTTTAAGTCTATATCACAAATCTATCTATAAAACACTGAAGTTTAAGTCTATATCACACATCTATCTATAAATCATTGAAGTTTAAGTCTATATCACACATCTATCTAGAAACACTGAAGTTTAAGTCTATATCACAAATCTATCTATAAATCATTGAAGTTTAAAACTTCTTGCCACTATAGGGGGTGCTGTTTCGCATTAGCATAATTTGCTCTACAGATTAAACTGCCTAGTACTCAATTCTTGCTCGTACAATATGCATATTATTGTTATTATTGGATAGAAAACACTCTCTAGTTTCTATAGCCGTTGGAATTTTGTCTCTGAGTGAAACAGAACTCCTTCTACAGCACTTTTCATGACAGGGAGTGAGATTTCAGAAATCTTGGCCCCTGTTCCCAGGTCGGTTGTAAAGTCCCTGTAAATGCTATGGAGAAACAAACACTGCCTACGTCTTCCTCTGGATGTCAGTACGTGGTGACGCTTTGAATGGAGTCGATTGCGCAATCAGGGCCTCTATAAAACACCAAAGACCGGAAGTAGCTTTCTTTTCCTGCCTGCGCCTGACGCACGATGGACATCGGACTTGCCTCCTTCCAAGCTGTTGTTTAGCCAGTAATATTTCTCCGGTCATGTTTTTACTCGTTATAGGTGTTAAAAACATCATAAGGTAGTTAATTTGAACCGTTTTATAGCAATTTATATCCGTTTAGGGCGATTTTATGGCATTTCTGTGTGATGCACTTTGAGGAGCTGGGCACTTTTCGAGTGCATGGTGAACGTAATTGGCCATTTCGACGGGGCAAGAGGACATCTTTCGACCAAAAGAAGATTAGACCCAAGAAAGGATACATTGCCCAAGATTCTGATGGAAGATCACCTCATAGTAAGAAATATTTAAGATGATAAATCGTTGTTCTGTCGAAAAATGTTAAACGCATATTCCGCCATTTTCTTTGGTATAGCTTCGCTTGGCGAACCCTGTATTGCACAGTAAGGATAATTTTAGAAATGTAATTCAGCGATTGCATTAAGAACTAATTTGTCTTTCGATAGCTGTCCAACTTATATTTTTTTAGTCAAGTTTATGAATAGTTTTTCATGAGACAAGATCACTGTCAAATATGGCGCCCGACATTTTCAGGCTAGTTTTGCTAGTATTGTCATTGTATAACCACGTTTTTTTGTGGCTAAATATGCACATTTTCGAACAAACTCTATATGTATGTTGTAATATGATGTTACAGGAGTGTCATCGGAAGAATTCTGAGAAGGTTAGTGAAAAAATTAATATATTTTGGCGATGATTACGTTATCGCTCTCTTTGGCTTGAATCAATGCTCTGGTAACGTTTGCACATGTGGTATGCTAATATAACGATTTATTGTGTTTTCGCTGTAAAACACTTAGAACATCTGAAATATTGTCTGAATTCACAAGATCTGTGTCTTTCCATTGCTGTGAGCTGTGTATTTTTAAGAAATGTTTTATGATTAGTAATTAGGTAATACACGTTGCTCTCTGTATTTATTCTAGTCGAGTTGTGATGGTGGGTGCAATTGTAAACTATGATTTATACCTGAAATATGCACATTTTTCTAACAAAACCTATCCTATACAATAAATATGTTATCAGACTGTCATCTGATGAGGTTTTTTCTTGGTTAGTGGCTATCAATATCTTTATTTGGCCGAATTGGTGATAGCACCTGATGGAGTAAGAAACTGATGGAGTTAGAAAAGTGGTGTCTTTTGCTAACGTGGTTAGCTAATAGATTTACATATTTTGTCTTCCCTGTAAAACATTTTAAAAATCTGAAATGGTGGCTTTATTCACAAGATCTGTATCTTTCATTTGGTGTCTTGCACTTGTGATTTAATGATATTTAGATGCTACTATTTAATTGTGACGCTATGCTAGCGATGCTAATCAGTGTGGGGGGGGTGGGGGGTGATCCCGGATCCGGGGTTGAGAGGCGGTAAAAGTTAAGTCTATATCACACATCTATCTATAAATCATTGAAGTTTAAGTCTATATCACACATCTATCTTTACATCACTGAAGTTTACGTTGATATCCCATATCTAAAGGTCCCTTTTTCAGGACCCTGTTTTATAAAGATAATTCGTAAAAATCCAAATAACTTCACAGATCTTCATTGTAAAGGGTTATAACACTGTTTCCCATGCTTGTTCAATGAACCATAAACATCTAATGAACATGCACCTTTGGAACGGTCGTTAAGACACTTAAAGCTTACAGACGGTAGGCAATTAAGGTCACAGTTATGAAAACTTAGGACACTAAAGAGGCCTTTGTACTGACTCTGAAAAACACCAAAAGAAAGATGCCCAGGGTCCCTGCTCATCTGCGTGAATGTGCCTCCTTAGGCATGCTGCAATGAGGCATGAGGACTGCAGATGTGGCCAGGGCAATACATTGTAATGTCCGTACTGTGAGACGCCTAAGACAGCGCTACAGGGAGACAGGAAGGACAGCTGATCGTCCTTGCAGTGGCAGACCACATGTAACAACACCTGCTCAGGATCGGTACATCGGAACATCACACCTGCGGGACAGGTACAGGATGGCAACAACAACTGCCCGAGTTACACCAGGAGCGCACATTCCCTCCATCAGTGCTCAGACTGTCCGCAATAGGCTGAGAGAGGCTGGACTGAGGGCTTGTAGGCCTGTTGTAAGGCAGGTCCCCACCAGACATCACCGGCTACAACGTTGACCTATGTGCACAAACCCACCGTCGCTGGACCAGACAGGACTGGCAAAAAGTGCTCTTCACATACTAGTCGCGGTTTTGTCTCACCAGGGTTAATGGTCAGATTTGCGTTTATCATCGAAGGAATGAGCGTTACACCGAGGCCTGTACTCTGGAGCGGGATCGATTTGGAGGTGGAGTGTCCGTCATGGTCTGGGGCGGTGTGTCACAGCATCATCGGACTGAGCTTGTTGTAATTGCAATCTCAACGCTGTGCGTTACAGGGAAGACATCCTCCTCCCTCATGTGGTACCCTTCCTGCAGGCTCATCCTGACATGACCCTCCAGCATGACAATGCCACCAGCCATACTGCTCATTCTGTGTGTGATTTCCTGCAAGTCAGGAATGTCAGTGTTCTGCCATGGCCAGTGAAGAGCCCGGATCTCAGTCCCATTGAGCACGTCTGGGACCTGTTGGATCGGAGGGTGAGGGCTAGGGCCATTTCCCCCAGAAATATCCGGGAACTTGCAGGTGCCTTGGTGGAAGAGTGGGGTAACATCTCACAGCAAGAACTGGCAAATCTGGTGCAGTCCATGAGGAGGAGATGCACTGCAGTACTTAATGCAGCTGGTGGCCACACCAGATACTGACTGTTATTTTTGATTTTGACCCCCCCCTTTATTCAGGGTCACATTATTCAATTTCTGTTAGTCACATGTCTGTGGAACTTGTTTAGTTTATGTCTCAGTTGTTGATTCTTGCTATGTTCATACAAATATTGACACGTTAAGTTTGCTGAAAATAAACGCAGTTGACAGTGAGAGGACGTTTCTTTTTTTGCTGAGTTTGTCTATACATCACTAAAATGTAGGCCTATATTACATACCGTACCTTGCAAAAGTATTCACTCCCTTGGAGGGGAGCGTATTTACTATTTTGTTGCATTACAACCTGTATTTTAATTGATTTTAAATATGATTTCATGTCATGGAGATAAACAAAATAGTCGAAATTGGTGAAGTGAAATGAAAAAATAACTTTTTTCATGAAATCAAAAGAATGTCAAACGGAAAACTGATGCGTGCATATGTATTCACCCCCTTTGCTATGAAGCCCCTAAATAAGATCTGGTGCAACCAATTACCTTCAGAAGTCACATCATTATTTAAATAAAGTTCACCTGTGTGCAATCTAAGTGTCACAGGACCTGTCACATGATCTCAGTAAATATACACCTGTTCTGAAAGACCCCAGAGTCTGCAACACCACTAAGCAAGGGGCACCACCAAGTAAGCGGCACTATGAAGACCAAGGAGCTCTCCAAACAGGTCAGGGATAAAGTTGTGGAGAAGTAAAGATCAGGGTTGGGTTATAAAAAAATATCCTCAACTTGAGCATCCCACAGAGCACCATTAAATCCATTATACATTTTTTTAAAGAATATGGCACCACAACAAACCTGCCAAGAGAGGGCCACCCACCAAAACTCACAGACCAGGCAAGGAGGGCATTAGTCAGAGAGGCAACAAAGAGACCAAAGATAACCCTGAAGGAGCTGCAAAGCCCCACAGCGGAGATTGGAGTATCTGTCCATAGGACCCCTTTAAGCCCTACACTCCACAGAGCTGAGCTTTATGGAAGAGTGGCCAGAAAAAAGCCATTGCTAAAGAAAAAAATAAGCAAACACGTTTGGTGTTTACCAAAGGCATATGGGAGACTCCCCAAACATATGGAAGAATGTACTCTTGTCAGATGAGACAAAAATGTACCTTTTTGGCCATCAAGGAGAACGCCATGTCTGGCGTTCCCAACACCTCTCATCACCCCGAGAACATGGTGGTGGCAGCATCATGCTGTGGGGATGTTTTTCATCAGCAGTGAATGGGAAACTGGTCAGAATTGACAGAATGATGGATGGCGTTAAATACAGGGGAATTCTTGAGGGAAACCTGTTTCAGTCTTCCAGAGATTTGGGACTGGGATGGAGGTTCACCTTCCAGCAGGACAATGACACTAAGCATACTGCTACAGCAACACTCGAGTGGTTTAAGGGGAAACATTTAAATGTCTTGGAATGGCCTAGTCAAAGCCCAGACCTCAATCCAATTGAGAATCTGTGGTATGACTTAAAGATTACTGTACACCAGCGGAACCCATCCAACTTGAAGGAGCTGGAGCAGTTTTGCCTTGAAGAATGGGCAAAAATCCCAGTGGCTAGATGTGCCAAGCTTATAGAGACATACCCCAAGAGACTTGCAGCTGTAATTACTGCAAAAGGTGGCTCTACAAAGTATTGACTTTGGGGGGGTGAATAGTTATGCACGCTCAAGCTTTCTGTTTTTTTGTCTTATTTCTTGTTTTTTTCACAATTAAAAATATTTTGCATCTTCAAAGTGATTTATGTTGTGTAAATCAAATGATACAAATCCCCCCAAATCATTTTAATTCAAGGTTGTAAGGCAACAAAAGAGGAAAATTGCATCGGGGGGTGAATACTTTCGCAAGCCACTGTATCTACCTATACATCACTAAAGTTTAGGCTTATATGACATATATATCTGTACATCACTAAAGTATTAGGAAGGTCCCTGATATCACTATTTGTTCTGCTTAACCAAACTCTGTCCAGTGCTCTGTTCTTGCCATACCCTTGGAGGAACCCTTGGCGGAGTTGAGAGACGTTGTTCCGTTCCTCATTCCACCATTCTCCATTCCACCATTCTCCATTCCACCATTCTCCATTCCACCATTCTCCATTCCACCATTCTCCTTTCCACCATTCTCCATTCCACCATTCTCCATTCCACCATTCTCCTTTCCACCATTCTCCATTCCACCATTCTCCATTCCACCATTCTCCATTCCACCATTCTCCAGCATTGATCTCCAGGGATTAGGGAAATGATTTAAGGAAGACAATTTCAAATACCTTTCAGTTCACTCCCCTTTTAGCTAACCCTTCCCT
>NW_024059278.1:15000-38196 GCF_016432855.1 Salvelinus namaycush | reverse complement strand
AGTGCTGTAGTTACTACTGGTATAGATGAGAGCCTCAGTACTGTAGTTACTACTGGTAGAGATGGAGGAGCCTCAGTACTATTACTACTGGTAGAGATGGAGAGCCTCAGTACTATTACTACTGGTAGAGATGGAGAGACTCAGTGCTGTAGTTACTACTGGTAGAGATGGAGAGCCTCAGTACTGTAGTTACTACTGGTAGAGATGGAGAGCCTCAGTACTGTTACAACTGGTAGAGATGGAGCCTCAGTACTGTTACAACTGGTAGAGATGGAGCCTCAGTACTGTAGTTACTACTGGTAGAGATGGAGAGCCTCAGTACTGTAGTTACTACTGGTAGAGATGGAGAGCCTCAGTACTGTAGTTACTACTGGTAGAGATGGAGCCTCAGTACTGTAGTTACTACTGGTAGAGATGGAGCCTCAGTACTGTAGTTACTACTGGTAGAGATGGAGAGCCTCAGTACTGTAGTTACTACTGGTAGAGATGGAGAGCCTCAGTACTGTAGTTACTACTGGTAGAGATGGAGAGCCTCAGTACTATTACTACTGGTAGAGATGGAGAGACTCAGTGCTGTAGTTACTACTGGTATAGATGGAGAGCCTCAGTACTGTAGTTACTACTGGTAGAGATGGAGAGCCTCAGTACTGTAGTTACTACTGGTAGAGATGGAGAGCCTCAGTACTATTACTACTGGTAGAGATGGAGAGACTCAGTGCTGTAGTTACTACTGGTATAGATGGAGAGCCTCAGTACTGTAGTTACTACTGGTAGAGATGGAGAGCCTCAGTACTGTAGTTACTACTGGTAGAGATGGAGCCTCAGTACTGTGGTTACTACTGGTAGAGATGGAGAGCCTCAGTACTGTAGTTACTACTGGTAGAGATGGAGCCTCAGTACTGTAGTTACTACTGGTAGAGATGGAGAGCCTCAGTGCTGTAGTTACTACTGGTAGAGATGGAGAGCCTCAGTACTGTAGTTACTACTGGTAGAGATGGAGAGCCTCAGTACTGTTACAACTGGTAGAGATGGAGCCTCAGTACTGTAGTTACTACTGGTAGAGATGGAGAGCCTCAGTACTGTAGTTACTACTGGTAGAGATGGAGAGCCTCAGTACTGTAGTTACTACTGGTAGAGATGGAGAGCCTCAGTACTGTTACAACTGGTAGAGATGGAGAGCCTCAGTACTGTAGTTACTACTGGTAGAGATAGAGAGACTCAGTGCTGTAGTTACTACTGGTATAGATGGAGAGCCTCAGTACTGTAGTTACTACTGGTAGAGATGGAGAGCCTCAGTACTGTAGTTACTACTGGTAGAGATGGAGCCTCAGTACTGTAGTTACTACTGGTAGAGATGGAGAGCCTCAGTACTTTAGATACTACTGGTAGAGATGGAGCCTCAGTACTGTAGTTACTACTGGTAGAGATGGAGAGCCTCAGTGCTGTAGTTACTACTGGTAGAGATGGAGAGCCTCAGTACTGTAGTTACTACTGGTAGAGATGGAGAGCCTCAGTACTGTAGTTACTACTGGTAGAGATGGAGAGCCTCAGTACTGTAGTTACTACTGGTAGAGATGGAGAGCCTCAGTACTGTAGTTACTACTGGTAGAGATGGAGAGCCTCAGTACTATTACTACTGGTAGAGATGGAGAGACTCAGTGCTGTAGTTACTACTGGTATAGATGGAGAGCCTCAGTACTGTAGTTACTACTGGTAGAGATGGAGAGCCTCAGTACTGTTACAACTGGTAGAGATGGAGAGCCTCAGTACTGTAGTTACTACTGGTAGAGATGGAGAGCCTCAGTACTGTAGTTACTACTGGTAGAGATGGAGAGCCTCAGTACTGTAGTTACTACTGGTAGAGATGGAGAGCCTCAGTACTATTACTACTGGTAGAGATGGAGAGACTCAGTGCTGTAGTTACTACTGGTATAGATGGAGAGCCTCAGTACTGTAGTTACTACTGGTAGAGATGGAGAGCCTCAGTACTATTACTACTGGTAGAGATGGAGAGCCTCAGTACTATTACTACTGGTAGAGATGGAGAGACTCAGTGCTGTAGTTACTACTGGTAGAGATGGAGAGCCTCAGTACTGTAGTTACTACTGGTAGAGATGGAGAGCCTCAGTACTGTTACAACTGGTAGAGATGGAGAGCCTCAGTACTGTTACAACTGGTAGAGATGGAGCCTCAGTACTGTAGTTACTACTGGTAGAGATGGAGAGCCTCAGTACTGTAGTTACTACTGGTAGAGATGGAGAGCCTCAGTACTGTAGTTACTACTGGTAGAGATGGAGAGCCTCAGTACTGTAGTTACTACTGGTAGAGATGGAGCCTCAGTACTGTACTACTGGTAGAGATGGTAGAGATGGAGCCTCAGTACTGTAGTTACTACTGGTAGAGATGGAGAGCCTCAGTACTGTAGTTACTACTGGTAGAGATGGAGAGCCTCAGTACTGTAGTTACTACTGGTAGAGATGGAGAGCCTCAGTGCTGTAGTTACTACTGGTAGAGATGGAGAGCCTCAGTACTGTAGTTACTACTGGTAGAGATGGAGATTCTCAGTACTGTAGTTACTACTGGTAGAGATGGAGAGCCTCAGTACTGTAGTTACTACTGGTAGAGATGGAGAGACTCAGTACTGTTGTTACTACTGGTAGAGATGGAGAGCCTCAGTGCTGTTGTTACTACTGGTAGAGATGGAGAGACTCAGTACTGTAGTTACTACTGGTAGAGATGGAGAGCCTCAGTACTGTAGTTACTACTGGTAGAGATGGAGAGCCTCAGTACTGTAGTTACTACTGGTAGAGATGGAGAGACTCAGTACTGTAGTTACTACTGGTAGAGATGGAGAACCTCAGTACTGTAGTTACTACTGGTAGAGATGGAGAGCCTCAGTACTGTAGTTACTACTGGTAGAGATGGAGCCTCAGTACTGTAGTTACTACTGGTAGAGATGGAGAGCCTCAGTGCTGTAGTTTCTACTGGTAGAGATGGAGAGCCTCAGTACTGTAGTTACTACTGGTAGAGATGGAGCCTCAGTACTGTAGTTACTACTGGTAGAGATGGAGAGCCTCAGTACTGTAGTTACTACTGGTAGAGATGGAGCCTCAGTACTGTAGTTACTACTGGTAGAGATGGAGAGCCTCAGTACTGTAGTTACTACTGGTATAGATGGAGAACCTCAGTACTGTAGTTACTACTGGTAGAGATGGAGAGCCTCAGTACTGTAGTTACTACTGGTAGAGATGGAGCCTCAGTACTGTAGTTACTACTGGTAGAGATGGAGAGCCTCAGTACTGTAGTTACTACTGGTAGAGATGGAGCCTCAGTACTGTAGTTACTACTGGTAGAGATGGAGAGCCTCAGTACTGTAGTTACTACTGGTAGAGATGGAGCCTCAGTACTGTAGTTACTACTGGTAGAGATGGAGAGCCTCAGTACTATTACTACTGGTAGAGATGGAGAGACTCAGTGCTGTAGTTACTACTGGTATAGATGGAGAGCCTCAGTACTGTAGTTACTACTGGTAGAGATGGAGAGCCTCAGTACTGTAGTTACTACTGGTAGAGATGGAGAGCCTCAGTGCTGTAGTTACTACTGGTAGAGATGGAGCCTCAGTACTGTAGTTACTACTGGTAGAGATGGAGAGCCTCAGTACTGTAGTTACTACTGGTAGAGATGGAGAGCCTCAGTACTGTAGTTACTACTGGTAGAGATGGAGCCTCAGTACTGTAGTTACTACTGGTAGAGATGGAGAGCCTCAGTACTATTACTACTGGTAGAGATGGAGCCTCAGTACTGTAGTTACTACTGGTAGAGATGGAGAGCCTCAGTACTGTAGTTACTACTGGTAGAGATGGAGAGCCTCAGTACTGTAGTTACTACTGGTAGAGATGGAGCCTCAGTACTGTAGTTACTACTGGTAGAGATGGAGAGCCTCTTATCTCCTGCTGCTAGAGGTCTGCACATTTGAATTGTGTGTCCTTTGGTGTGTGTGTGTAGTCAGTTGTATGTTATGTAGGACAGTCTCAGGCTGTCCGTATCGGTATATGCATGAGATTCTAGTCTTCATGGCACAGGCAAGATGACTCATCATACGAACGCAGTTTCCCAAACCACTTCCTCTACATCTGCGTCCATACAGAGAGAAGAGACAGTTAAAGTACTACCTAGAGTTCTTTGCAAAATGGCATCACCATAGCAACCATCTCTATATAACTCATGATCGCATTCAGCCTTGCACTCCCGCTTAGAGCACGTCATGGTGCCGTGAGACGCATCTCGCCTCAGACACAGTGCATTGTGGGTTCTATAGACCATGTTGTTTTTCACATGTCCAGCAGACAAAAGACTCAAACAGTCACTCTCTATCCAGACAGTGATCTTTGTTGAGGACATGACACACACTAATGGAAAGATGTTAGAAACGCTCCTGTGTGTCTAACACGCACGCACAAGGACACACACACACACATACTCACAGACAAGTAGACTGTGTGTGAGTCCAGGCTTATTGTTAAAGGTATGAATAGAGATGTGGTATTAACCTTATAGGTCACTGCAATAGTGTATTAGTGCACATCCATTCACTAGGCTTTAATCCAGGGCCCACAGACTCACCGTTTTACTGTCGTGTCTATTCATCAAAAATATATTAATAGCAAACAACAAGCATTAGCAGCAGAAGATAAAAGGGCATGTTTGGGACTGGACTGGCTGTTCTGACTCTGACTGGACCGGCTGCTCTGACTCTGACTGGACCGGCTGCTCTGACTGGACTGGCTGCTCTGACTCTGACTGACTGGACCGGCTGCTCTGACTCTGACTGGACTGGCTGCTCTGACTGGACCGGCTGCTCTGACTCTGATTGGACTGGCTGCTCTGACTCTGATTGGACTGGCTGCTCTGACTCTGACTGGACTGGCTGCTCTGACTCTGACTGAACTGGCTGCTCTGACTCTGATTGGACTGGCTGCTCTGACTCTGACTGGACTGGCTGCTCTGACTCTGACTGGACCGGCTGCTCTGACTCTGACTGGACCGGCTGCTCTGACTCTGACTGGACTGGCTGCTCTGACTGATTGGAAAAAAAAAAATTGGAAAAAAAAAAAAATATATATATATCATACACACACACACATTTTTGTAATAATGACAATTGCAACAATACTGAATGAACAATGAACACTTTTATTTTTACTTAATATAATACATAAATACACACACGCACACAGCTCTGAAGTGACAATGATACTGAAGAGTCTGCTTAGGAGACAAATACTCTCAACTGTTTGAATAAAAATAGAGTTTAAGTTACCTGTGATGAATGTTGAAAACAAAAACTTTAATTTCTATATGCAGGAAATCCTATTTTAATAATGGGCATGGTAAGAATTAACAACCAAAGTGTGAGTCATAATTCCCATGACACCTAGCAAAATCTGAAAAGCGGTTCCTTCATTTATTCCATAGGATATTTTTTAGATTCACTTAAAATAAGGTCTGTGTTTCGTGTAGGCTTACATCACCGTGCCAATTTTATAACTGTGTAGCTATCCATAGGACAAGGTAACTCTGATCAATATTGGCTAAATAGAAGCGAAGATAAAAAAAATTGTAGAGTGGATTTATGAAAATATGTTACCTTATCCTAGTGAGATTTACACGGGTATCAAAACGTCGAGGCGGTTTAAGCCTGCACGAAACACAGACCTTATTTGAAGTAGATCAAGACATTCTCTATGGAAGACATGAACGGTAAAATAACGAAGGAACCCCTTTCAAATTCAGCCGCAAGTTATTACAGGAATTATAACGCGTCGACTATTTCTCTCTAAACCATATACCTTTGACTAATCCGGAAACTATCACCTCGAAAACAAAACTTTTATTCCATTACGTATTTTATCTAACGGGTGGCATCCATGAGTCTAAATATTCCTGTTACATTGCACAACCTTCAATGTTGTCATAATTACGTAAAGTTCTGGCAAATTAGTTCGCAAAGAGCCAGGCGGCCCAAACTGTTGCATATACCCTGACTCTGCGTGCAATGAACGCAAGAGAAATGACACAATTTCACCTGGTTAATATTGCCTGCTAACCTGGATTTCTTTTAGCTAAATATGCAGGTTTAAAAATATATACTTGTGTATTGATTTTAAGAAAGGCATTGATGTTTTGTGGTTAAGTACACATTGGAGCAATGACAGTCATTGATTGATTGTTTTTTATAAGATAAGTTTAATGCTAGCTAGCAACTTACCTTAGCTTACTGCATTCGCTAACAGGCAGGCTCCTCGTGGAGTGCAATGTAATCAATGCAAGATTGGATCACCCGAGCCGACAAGGTTAAAAATCTGTCGTTCTAACGTTCCTAGGACGTCATTGAAAATAAGAATGTGTTCTTAACTGACTTGCCTAGTTAAATAAAGATTAAATAAAGGTGTAAAAAAAAAAGGAAAAAAAAATCGGCAAATCGGCGCTCAAAAATACCGATTTCCGATTGTTATGAAAACTTGAAATCGGCCATTCCGATTAATCGGTCGACCTCTAGTGAGGACATCAGAGGACTGTGTGACTCGTGATGTAACTCCTGGCCCAGTGTGACTCATGGTTTTACTCCTGGCCCAGTGTGACTTGTGGTGTAACTCCTGGCCCAGTGTGACTCATGGTATTACTCCTGGCCCAGTGTGACTTGTGGTGTAACTCCTGGCCCAGTGTTCCATCTCATTGGCGGTATTAATCGAGGTCTTCCGTAAGCCTACTGCATTAAGGCGACCTCTAAATCTATCTGTTCATTCAGCTTCTTTACCAGTCAGAGGTTAATGGAGACATAGACCTGCTTCAAGAGGAAATGTGATAATGATATCGTAAATGCATTCTGATGCCCTATATACCTCATCTAGAGGCAGGGGGCACAAAGTACCTGGGGATGGGGGGGGCACTAAAGAAACAAATTATTCTCTGCTAAAATCTGGGTAAAAGATTCAAAGGAATGTGAGTACTATTCACTACGTTTAGTAATGTCTTTCTTTTCTAAAGTCTACCAACCTTGCCAGCAGGCTTGTTAGTTAGACAAGCTACAGTGCATTCGGAAAGTGTTCAGACCCCTTGACTTTTTCCACATTTTGTTACATTTCAGCCTTATTCTAAAGTGGATTAAATAATGTTTTTACCTCATCAGTCTACACACAATACCCCATAATGACAAATGAAAACAGTTTTTTAGACATTTTTGCAACTTTATTCAAAATGAAAAACAGAAATACCTTATTTACAGAAGTATTCAGACATTTTGCTATGAGTCTCAAAATTGAGCTCAGGTGCATCCTGTTTCCATTGATCATCCTTGAGATGTTTCTACAACTTGACTTGAGTCCACCTGTGGTAAATTCAATTGATTGTACATGATTTGGAAATGCACACACCTGTGCCTTTTCTGGTCCCACAGTTGACAGTGCATGTCAGATCAAAAACCAAGTCAAGAGGTCGAAGGGTTTGTTCGTAGAGCTCCTAGACAGCATTGAAGGTCCCCAAGAACACAGTGGCCTCCATCATTCTTAAATGGAAGAAGTTTGGATTCTTCCTAGAGCTGGCCACCCGGCCAAACTGAACAATCGGGGGAGAATGGCCTTGGTCAGGGAGGTGACCAAGAACCCGAAAGTCACTCTAACAGAGCTCCAGAGTTCCTCTGTGGAGATGGGAGAACCTTCCAGAGGGACAACCATCTCTCAGGCCTTTATGGTAGAGTGGCCAGATGGAAGCCTCAGTAAAGGCACAAGACAGCCTGCTTGGAGTTTGCCAAAAGGCACCTAGAGATTCTCAGACCATGAGAAACAAGATTCTCTGGTCTGACGAAACCAAGATTGAACTCTTTGGCCGGAATGCCAAGCGTCACGTCTGGAGGAAACCTGGCACCATCCCTACAGTCAAGCATTGTGGTGGCAGCATCATGCTGTGGGGATGTTTTCAGCGGCAGGGACTCTAGTCAGGTTCGAGGGAAAGATGAACGGAGCAAAGTACAGAGAGATCCTTGGCAAAACCTGCTGCAGAGCGCTCAGGACCTCAGACTGGGGCGAAGGTTCACCTTCCAACAGGACAACAACCCTAAGCACACAGCCAAGAAAACACATGAGTGGCTTCGGGACAAGTCTCTGAATGTTCTTGAGTGGCCCAGCCAGAGCCCGGACTTGAACCCAATTGAACATCTCTGGAGAGACCTGAAAATAGCTGCGCAGCGACACTCCCCATCTAACCTGACAGATTTTGAGAGGATCTGCAGAGAAGAATGTGAGAAACTTCCCAAATACAGGTGTGCCAAGCTTGTAGCGTCATACCCAAGAAGACTTGAGGCTGTAATCGCTGCCAAACGTGCTTCAGCAAAGTACTGAGTAAAGGGTCTGAATACTTACGTAAATGGAACGTTTCCGTTTTATTTTATTTTATACAATTGCAAACATTTCTATAAACCTGTTTTTGCTTTGTCATTATGGGGCATTGTGTGTAGATTGGTGAGGGGGAAAACAATGTAATCAATTTTATAATAAGGCTGTAACGTAATAAAATGTGGAAAAAGTCAAGGGGTCTGAATACTTTCCAAATGCACTGTAGCTACTCTAACTTGATAGCCTGAAATGGCTCTTGGTAGTTAGTTGAGGCTAGCTAAAGCCAACTTCATAAAATTGCTATGTGGCTAGTAGTATTACAGAGAAACAACAACAACATATCTTTTTTATTATTCCTATTTTTAAAACAGGACACATCTGAGGGGGCCACTCCAGGACCTTGAAATGCTTCTTACGAAGCCACTCCTTCGTTGCCCGGGCGGTGTGTTTGGGATCATTGTCATGCTGAAAGACCCAGCCACGTTTCATCTTCAATGCCCTTGCTGATGGAAGGAGGTTTTCACTCAAAATCTCACGATACATGGCCCCATTCATTCTTTCCTTTACACGGATCAGTCGTCCTGGTCCCTTTGCAGAAAAACAGCCCCAAAGCATGATGTTTCCACCCCCATGCTTCACAGTAGGTATGGTGTTCTTTGGATGCAACTCAGCATTCTTTGTCCTCCAAACACGACGAGTTGAGTTTTTACCAAAAAGTTATATTTTGGTTTCTTCTGACCATATGACATTCTCCCAATCTTCTTCTGGATCATCCAAATGCTCTCTAGCAAACTTCAGACGGGCCTGGACATATACTGGCTTAAGCAGGGGGACACGTCTGGCACTGCAGGATTTGAGTCCCTGGCGGCATAGTGTGTTACTGATGGTAGGCTTTGTTACTTTGGTCCCAGCTCTCTGCAGGTCATTCACTAGGTCCCCCCGTGTGGTTCTGGGATTTTTGCTCACCGTTCTTGTGATCATTTTGACCCCACGGGGTGAGATCTTGCGTGGAGCCCCAGATCGAGGGAGATTATCAGTGGTCTTGTATGTCTTCCATTTCCTAATAATTGCTCCCACAGTTGATTTCTTCAAACCAAGCTGCTTACCTATTGCAGATTCAGTCTTCCCAGCCTGGTGCAGGTCTACAATTTTGTTTCTGGTGTCCTTTGACAGCTCTTTGGTCTTGGCCATAGTGGAGTTTGGAGTGTGACTGTTTGAGGTTGTGGACAGGTGTCTTTTATACTGATAACAAGTTCAAACAGGTGCCATTAATACAGGTAACGAGTGGAGGACAGAGGAGCCTCTTAAAGAAGAAGTTACAGGTCTGTGAGAGCCAGAAATCTTGCTTGTTTGTAGGTGAGCAAATACTTATTTTCCACCATAATTTGCAAATAAATTCATAAAAAATCCTACAATGTGATTTTCTGGATTTTTTTTTCTCATTTTGTCTGTCATAGTTGAAGTGTACCTATGATGAAAATTACAGGCCTCTCTCATCTTTTTAAGTGGGAGAACTTGCACAATTGGTGGCTGACTAAATACTTTTTTGCCCCACTGTATCATACTACTGCTATACTAATTTGGTATCCCGGAATTACGTTGTTATGTCTAGTCTATGAAACCAGGCTGTTATGATATGTCCCTGCTCAGCCTCAACAGTATCAGAAACATTGGCAGGGATACAGTAGCCTACACATGTGGAAACACACATCTCCACTTATCCACTGCTGCCTCTGGGTGGGAGGGCCAGACCCCCTCAACACCACTGGTCCCGAGCCGTGAGAACGCACAAGGGTGAGGGAGGAGACACAGACTTGACGTCAAGGAAACCCTATCTCGCGCTGAGCCCTTCTTTATATAAATCTCGCCGCAGAAGAAATCCCATTATAACATTAGAGAGAGAGACCGATTTACGGGATTAGACGCGCTCACAGTGTTCAGAGACCTCAACAACCAAACAGCCTCTTTCTTTCCCATCTCGAGGATTTAACTGTATACTTGCACTGATGCGTGACTTCCACTGATGTGGGACAACTTCTGACGTTTGCTCGTAGCTCTTGATGAACTCTTATTCCTGAGTTTGGACATTCGGTTGTATCCAGTCTCAATCCATTTCACTCAATTATGGACTTGTAGGATATATTTTACTTTCTGAGAATACTTTGGAGATTCTCATCTGTTTCATATTTTTTTTTATAGTCCAGGGGTGTTTTTTCAGCGCACCTTTATTTTAAAGGGCGAGTTTTATTAGTTTGATTTATTTTATTATCTTATCATCATGCTGTTGAGCATGCGACGACACAGTCTGCGGCTGCAGCACCAACTCCACCGGTGGAGCATCAGTGATACCGGGAGCCACCTATCAGATAGCCTCGCGTCTCCAGCGTGCATGTCCCGCTCCAAATCCTGTACGAACTCCGCCGGGGAATCGGATGGGAGCCGCGACAGCTGGGCCTCTTTAGACTCCACAGACTCCGTCATCTCCACTGGGTCTACCGGGAATACCGGCGGCAGCTCGAGACCGTTTCGCGTGGTGCTGCTGGGCGCCAGGGGGGTCGGTAAATCCGCGATTGCCAGCATCTTCGCTGGAGCGGCAGACAGCATGGACAGTGACGAGTGCGAGCTCTATGGAGGTGAATGAATTACAATGCGCTTGATAATAAGGAAAATATGTTTTATAGCGTAGGCCAATATTATGACTTTGTGATGGATGTATTTAATGCTTTTGTGCGTAATGGGCACATAGGGAAACATCCACTTGGGCTCCTTTTTACGCATCCATCTTACATCAATATAAAAGTAAGATGCCTGAACAATTCTATTTGTATGAATCTAAATGTTGGTTGTAAATGTGGTTCTTAACACAGTGATTGGTTTGTTCTTCAGATGAGGTGTGTGAGCAGACCATCACAGTGGATGGAGAGAAAGCCACAGTCACTCTAGTGGACAACTGGGACTCAGAAGTAAAAGAGAAACTTCTAATGGTTACTTGATGAAACTCTAGTCTGTAGGCTTAGTCTCAACTCTGTCTTGCTGTGTGTGTGTTTTTGCCATACTCTAACAGTTTGTTTACATATCACAGCTCTAACGTAGTCTCTATTTGTGTTCCCTTCAGGATGAGGGAGGGTCGTCTCAGGACCAGTGTATACAGACAGGCGATGCGTACCTGCTGGTCTACTCTATAACTGACCGGTCCTCCTTCCTGCAAGCCTCAGAGCTACGTATATCCCTCCGCCAACACCGCCCTGCCCACCACACGCCAATCATCCTGGTGGGAAACAAGTGTGACTTGGTCCGCCGCAGAGAGGTGTCAGTTACCGGTGAGATTAGAGGCACAGGTTTGGTGTGTGTGTGTGTGTGTGTGTGTGTGTGTGTGTGTGTGTTTGTGTGTGTGTGTGTGTGTGCGTGCGTGCGTGCGTGCGTGCGTGCGTGCGTGCGTGCGTGCGTGCGTGCGTGCGTGCGTGGACATGTGTATACAGTTGAAGTCAGAAGTTTACATACACTTAGGTTGGAGTCATTAAAACTTGTTTTTCAACGACTCCACAAATTTCTTGTTAACAAACTATAGTTTTGGCAAGTCAGTTAGGACATCTACTTCGTGCATGACACAAGTAATTTTTCCAACAATTGTTTACAGACAGATTATTTCACTTATAATTCACTGTATCACAATTTCAGTGGGTCAGAAATTGACATACATTAAAGGCACAGTCAACTTAAACAACTTGGAACATTCCAGAAAATTATGTCATGGCTTTAGAAGCTTCTGATAGGCTAATTGACATCATTTGAGTCAATTGGAGGTGTACCTGTGGATGTATTTCAAGGCCTACCTTCAAACTCAGTGCCCCTTTGTTTGACATCATGCGAAAATCAAAAGAAATCAGCCAAGACCAAGAAAATTGTAGACCTCCACAAGTCTGGTTCATCCTTGGGAGCAATTTCCAAACGCCTGAAGGTACCATGTTCATCTGTACAAACAATAGTACGCAAGTATAAACACCATGGGCCCACGCAGCGTCATACTGCTCAAAAAGGATATCCTAGAGATGAACGTACTTGGGTGCGAAAAGTGCAACTCAATCCTAGAACAACAGCAAAGGACCTTGTGAAGATGCTGGAGGAAACAGGTACAAAAGTTTCTATATCCACAGTAAAACAAGTCCTATATCAACATAACGTGAAAGGCTGCTCAGCAAGGAAGAAGCCACTGTTCCAAAACCCCCATAAAAAGCCAGACTACGGTTTGCAACTGCACATGGGTACAAAGATCGTACTTTTTGGAGAAATGTCCTCTGGTCTGATGAAACAAAAATATAACTATTTGGCCATAATGACCATCGTTATGTCTGCAGGAAAAAGGGGGAGGCTAGCACACCGAAGAACACCATCCCAACAGTGAAGCACGGGGGTGGCAGCATCATGTTGTGGGGGTGCTTTGCTGCAGGAGGGACTGGTGCACTTCACAAAATAGATGGCATCATGAGGGAGGAAAATTATGTGGATATATTGCAGCAACAATTCCAGACATCAGTCAGGAAGTTAAAGCTTGGTCACAAATGGGTCTTCCAAATGGACAATGACCCCAAGCATACTTCCAAAGATGTGGCAAAATGGCTTAAGGACAACAAAGTCAAGGTATTGGAGTGGCCATCTCAAAGCTCTGACCTCAATCCTATAGAAAATTTGTGGGCAGAACTGAAAAAGCGTGTGCGAGCAAGGAGGCCTACAAACTTGACCAGCTCTGTCAGGAGGAATGGGCCACAAATTCACCCAACTTATTGTGGGAAGCTTGTGGAAGGCTACTCAAAACGTTTGACCCAAGTTAAACAATTTAAAGGCAATGTTACCAAATACTAATTGAGTGTATGTAAACTTCTGACCCACTGGGAATGTGATGAAAGAAATTAAAGCTGAAATCAATCATTCTCTCTACTATTATTCTGACATTTCACATTCTTAAAATAAAGTGGTGATCCTAACTGACCTAAGACAGGGATTTTTTTTACTAGGATTAAATGTCAGGAATTGTGAAAAACTTCCGACTTCAACTGTATGTTACTGAAGGCTGTGGATGATAGTGTGTTTATGAGTTTCTCAGCAGCGATCTGACTGTGACTGTTATTCTCTCCAGAGGGCCGTGCGTGTGCTGCAGTGTTTGACTGTAAGTTCATCGAGACGTCAGCAGCAATGCAACACAACGTCTGGCCAGCCTTCCATGGCATTGTACAGCAGCTACGACTACGCAGAGACACCAAGGAGAACAACGACCGCCGCAGACACACACACTCACACACACGCCGCGACAGCATACCCAAGAAGGCCAAACGCTTCCTGGACAAGATGGTGGCCAAGAACAATGCCAACGTCGCATTCCGTCTGAAGTCCAAATCCTGCCATGACCTTTCAGTGCTCTAAGACCCAGGACACACACACAACCCCACCCCTACTGCAGTCTACATTAGACTCACCCCTCAAAACTGTCACCCCATTCGCCAGCCTCTGTGACGGTCTGGAGAATCAACCAATGGACATGCAGTGTTCTGACAATCTCAGCCGACAGAAAGATTGAAATAGGAAAAGAGAGAGAGGTGCGAGATAATTAGTGATCTCTAATCCTTTTAGGGTCATGAGAGAGATGTTAATTCCTGTCCTTTTTTCATCCCTCACTGAGACTCACTTCTCTCTCTCTCTCTATCATCCCTCGTTCTCTCTCCCAAGTGCTTTACCTAGGTTACCCGGACAATTTGAAGCCTGATAACAAGGTGTTTGTATGTCCATGGTTTTGTACATAGTCCTATCTGTCCGATTGAGATAACTGACAATCTGCACTGCTCATCTTGTGTATGTTCTGCTGTGTGTGGATATTTACCGTTGGTTTTGTTTAGCAGTGGAATAAAATCCATATTTCCTTTCAAATGTCATAATGTTCACTTGTTGTATTTGTCTAGCTAGACTCCAATAACATCACACACACAAACATGCTATTGGAACATGACTCAATAGGTGACACAGAGCAGTTATCCTCCCCTCAGAGGTAACTCCAGTGTGTGTGTGTGTGTGTGTGTGTGTGCGTGCGTGCGTGCGTGCGTGCGTGCGTGCGTGCGTGCGTGCGTGCGTGCGTGCGTGCGTGCGTGCGTGCGTGCGTGCGTGCGTGCGTGCGTGCGTGCGAGCGTGCGTGCGTGCGTGCGTGCGTGCGTGCGTGCGTGCGTGCGTGCGTGCGTGCGTGCGTGCGTGCGTGCGTGCTCCCACCAGCATGATTGGCACTGACCCCCTAGAGACCTAGGATTGGGGCCAGGGCAGTAGCGTGTGTGAGAGAGGGATAATTAGGCTACCTTCAGCCAGAGTGTGTTTGGGTCCAGTTAAGTCTGTTACGAGATTGAAGCCAGCGGGGAATGAGAGAGCCATGTCTGGATTAATGACTGCCTGGAGAGGGCTGCCTTTAGAAACACTCCTTCAATTGATGAAGGGAAACTGGACACACAGACAAGTCTTGTACAGTGGCATCTCAGATTGTGTGAAGTGAGTGAGTTGTCAAGGTAACATCCTGGAGGAGGAGTCAAGAACCAGGAAGTGGTTAGATAGAAGCCTGATTAAATTGTGTTTGTCTGTCTGTGTGTGTGTCAGGGGCATAGGCATGGGTGGGCTGGGGTGGACACAGGCCCATCCACTGGGGAGACAGGCCCTGCCAGGTCCACCCAATTAGATTGAGCAAAAACAAAAAAATGCAGGCCTACCCACAAACTAATTTCTGGCTATTCCCCTGGTGTATGTGTATGTGTGCATGCGTGTGTATTTGCGTTCCTTATCTCAGAGGCAAGGTAGATTAGGTTGATATCCTAATCTTGTTTCAGTACTTCAACACTGATTGATCAAAGTAGATAATTATCGATTATGGATCACCTATTGAACGAGTCAGCAGGGAGATGAATACCTTCATCCTCATCATCATCATCATTGAAGGGTTTGCAGGATGGCAGCACTATTACTGACCAACCTTTCACGGAGGGACAGAGAACTACAGAGACATGGGTTTGTGCTTATACATTTGCGTAATTCTCAAATAACCACATGGTACCTTTAGATTAGACCAGTGGTTTTTCACTTTTTGGTTTATTTTTTATTTTACCTTTATTTAACTAGGCAAGACAGTTAAGAACAAATTCTTATTTACAATGACGGCCTACCCCGGCCAAACCCAGACGACGCTGGGTCGATTGTGCTCCGCCCTGTGGGACTCCCAATCACGGAGGTGATGCAGCCTGGAGCCTTTTGAATCTTCTTGTGATGCTAAGTGCACAACACCAAGTCAGCAACTGTAAATACGACCAGATCACCTGGCCTGTCTGACTATTTGGGATACAGTTCCTTATTCCACCAATCAGCACACTGTATCTGTTCATTATTACAGGGGACCTGTCAGAGGTGTGTGTGTCTGTGTGAGAAGCAGTCATATCTGTGTCTCAGCTAAGCTCCTCTAAACAGCTTACTACTAGACATTCTCAGACAGGAAGCAGTATATAAAGTCAAAGGTTAAAGTCCTCTTTGAGTGAGAAACTTTTCCAGTCCTTTGTAATCCCCACCTCCACCCTTACAGATTGTTCAGTCTGCCTGCTGGTTCTGACTGCGTGGTGTTGAGTCCAGTAGCCAGTTGTATGGTTCTACAGAGATGAGCCTTTAGCTTGTAGTAACAGTAAGAACTCTAATAGGGGCTTAGCACTGAATATTCATACATACATTACAACCTACAGTACTTTGGTTCCTGTGTCCTGTTCATGGTTGCCATTCTGTGACGATCATGTTATATTATACTATAATAATGTTATATTAATTTATTACATCCCTTAGTTACACTCACTTCTCCTGTCCCCCTGTTTCTCTATTGGCTCGGCCTGTTGTAGGGGCGGGGAGATTAGACAATGAATAGGTTCAATAAAGCATTGTGTGTTAATGTTGAGTTAACGTTTGACCAGGCTGGATGGGGCAGTAGTGATCACACTACAGTCCAAGGAGTGAAACGGGAACTCTTTTAAGCAAGGTATGTCTCTCCCTCTTCCTCTCTCCCTATCTCTCTTTCTCTCTCTCTGTGTCTTTTTCTGTGTCTGAATGTTGAGTTGAAGCCTGTATCTATATGTTGGTTACTTCTGTTTTCTATATGCGTGTTTAATATTGAGCATTTTCCATTAGGGGATTTCTTTTGGGTGTGTGTTGTGATCTTGACTTGACTTTGCCAGGGCCTGTGTGTATATATGGCATCTTGAAGTCTGTGTTATTGAGCACCACTGTCCTGGGGTCTCTGGAGCCTCTGGGCTCTGGTTTCTGGGTCAGACACAGGAGCCTGGTTTTGATCTGTCTGGTCTGGTCTGGTCTTGGGGGCAGAAAGACACTAAAGGTCACTCAGTGTCGGCCTTCTAGAGACAGGCCTACATCAGGCCTCACACAAAGTTTGAAAAATGCATTCTACAGGTTGAGATGAATCTGTTTTATAAGGGAGACATGTCCCAACATGTCAGAGTAGTGTGTTTCCTTTAGTCCTCCATCTGGTGCTTGTCTGGGAGTGCCGGTTTGCTGTGTTCTGAACCCCATGTGTTGTGCATGATTAGTTATTGCGAGTCAGTCAGTCAGCCAGTCAGCAGGGACAGAACTCCTGGAGACACAGAGAGTGCAGAGAGCCAGCAGGAGAGAGATGTAACAGGTGACTAACAGAAGACAATTTGTGTTTTAGGAGAAGGTTGTAGAAAAGGTCATAGCAGTAGGTAGATAGTGAGACAGGTAATGGAAGTTCTATGTAGGCACCACAGGCGGCTGGTGGCACCTTAGTTGGGGAGGACATCAAAAACATGGTTTGATTCCATTCACTCCATTCCAGCCATTATTATGAGTCATCCTCCCCTCAGCAGCCATCTGTGGTAGGGAACATGGAGTGTAAATGGAGTGTCAGGTGGAGCGTATCGTGCTGTGAGGAAAGCAAAGGTCGTCTGCAGCGGCAAGCCTCAAAGTCACATTCACACTCTTAATATCTCCCTATCACCTCTCTCTGCCCTCTGCAAGACTGGTCATACACATAGACTCACATGTACTGGACACACTATAGACTCACATGTACTGGACACACTATAGACTCACATGTACTGGACACACTATAGACTCACATGTACTGGACACACTATAGACTCACACGCACTGGACACACTATAGACTCACATGTACTGGACACACTATAGACTCACACGCACTGGACACACTATAGACTCACATGTACTGGACACACTATAGACTCACACGCACTGGACACACTATAGACTCACATGTACTGGACACACTATAGACTCCCATGTACTGGACACACTATAGACTCACACGCACTGGACACACTATAGACTCACATGTACGAGACACACTATAGACTCCCATGTACTGGACACACTATAGACTCACATGTACTGGACACACTATAGACTCACATGTAGTGGACATATTATAGACTCATGTACTGGACACACTATGTACTGGACACACTATAGACTCACATGTACTGGACACACTATAGACTCACATGTACTGGACACACTATAGACTCACACGCACTGGACACACTATAGACTCACATGTACTGGACACACTATAGACTCCCATGTACTGGACACACTATAGACTCACATGTACTGGACACACTATAGACTCACACGCACTGGACACACTATAGACTCACATGTACTGGACACACTATAGACTCACACGCACTGGACACACTATAGACTCACATGTACTGGACACACTATAGACTCCCATGTACTGGACACACTATAGACTCACACGCACTGGACACACTATAGACTCACATGTACGAGACACACTATAGACTCCCATGTACTGGACACACTATAGACTCACATGTACTGGACACACTATAGACTCACATGTACTGGACACACTATAGACTCACATGTAGTGTACATACTATAGACTCATGTACTGGACACACTATGTACTGGACACACTATAGACTCACATGTACTGGACACACTATAGACTCACATGTACTGGACACACTATAGACTCACATGTACTGGCCACACTATAGACTCCCATGTACTGGCCACACTATAGACTCACATGTACTGGACACACTATAGACTCACATGTACTGGACACGCTATAGACTCACATGTACTGGACACACTATAGACTCACATGTACTGGACACACTATAGACTCACACGTACTGGACACACTATAGACTCACATGTACGGGACACACTGACACAGACAGAGAAACAGGTAAAACACACTGTACAGACAGAGAAACAGGTAAAACACACTGTACAGACAGAGAAACAGGTAAAACACACTGTACAGATGCACATCCTGTTGAGGTGTATTCTATCTAGTCTGTTGTCGTTGTACATAACAGAATGTCCTGTAGCCTGTCATGGAGACGTGTACATAACAGAATGTCCTGTAGTCTGTCATGGAGACGTGTACATAACAGAATGTCCTGTAGCCTGAAATGGAGACGTGTACATAACAGAATGTCCTGTAGCCTGTCATGGAGACGTGTACATAACAGAATGTCCTGTAGCCTGAAATGGAGACGTGTACATAACAGAATGTCCTGTAGCCTGTCATGGAGACGTGTACATAACAGAATGTCCTGTAGCCTGTCATGGAGACGTGTACATAACAGAATGTCCTGTAGCCTGAAATGGAGACGTGTACATAACAGAATGTCCTGTAGCCTGTCATGGAGACGTGTACATAACAGAATGTCCTGTAGCCTGTCATGGAGACGTGTACATAACAGAATGTCCTGTAGCCTGAAATGGAGACGTGTACATAACAGAATGTCCTGTAGCCTGTCATGGAGACGTGTACATAACAGAATGTCCTGTAGTCTGTCATGAAGACGTGTACATAACAGAATGTCCTGTAGCCTGTCATGGAGACGTGTACATAACAGAATGTCCTGTAGCCTGAAATGGAGACGTGTACATAACAGAATGTCCTGTAGCCTGTCATGGAGACGTGTACATAACAGAATGTCCTGTAGCCTGTCATGGAGACGTGTACATAACAGAATGTCCTGTAGCCTGTCATGGAGACGTGTACATAACAGAATGTCCTGTAGCCTGAAATGGAGACGTGTACATAACAGAATGTCCTGTAGCCTGTCATGGAGACGTGTACATAACAGAATGTCCTGTAGCCTGAAATGGAGACGTGTACATAACAGAATGTCCTGTAGCCTGTCATGGAGACGTGTACATAACAGAATGTCCTGTAGCCTGAAATGGAGACGTGTACATAACAGAATGTCCTGTAGCCTGTCATGGAGACGTGTACATCAAAAGGCTGACGTTTTGATTGTGTGTGTTATGGAGTATATTTACATCTTAGTCATTTAGCACTCTATTATTCAGAGTGACTTACAATAAGTGCATTCATATTAAGACACTGTAGCTAGGTGAGACAACAACACATCACAATGGTATCAGGTACATTTTCCCTCAACAAAGTATTTATCAGCAAAGTCAGTGCTAGTGGAGAAAGAGAAGTGCCTTTTTTGTGGTGGGGTTTCAGATGTTTTCGAAAGATGGGCAGGGACTTTGCTGTATATATACAGTTGAAGTCGGAAGTTTACATACACCTTAGCCAAATACATTTAAAATCAGTTTTTCAAAATTCCTGACATTTAATCCTAGTAACAATTCCCTGTCTTAGGTCAGTTACTTTATTTTAAAAATGGGAAATCTCAGAATAATAGTAGAGAGAATTATTTATTTCAGCTTTAATTTCTTTCATCACATTCCCAGTGGGTCAGAAGTTTACATACACTCAATTAGTATTTGGTAGCATTGCCTTTAAATCGTTTTGGGTAGCCTTCCACAAGCTTCCCACAATAAGTTGGGTGAATTTGCAGCCCATTCCTCCTGACAGAGCTGGTGTAACTCAGTCAGGTTTGTAGGCCTCCCTGCTCGCACACGCTTTTCAGTTCTGCCCACAAATTTTCTATGGGATTGAGGTCAGGGCTTTGTGATGGCCACTCCAATACCTTGACTTTGTTGTCCTTAAGCCATGTTGCCACAACTTTGTTCCAAATGGAAGTATGCTTCCATTTGGAAGACCCATTTGCGACCAAGCTTTAACTTCCTGACTGATGTCTTGAGATGTTGCTTCAATATATCCACATAATTTTCTTCCCTCATGATGCCATCTATTTTGTGAAGTACACCAGTCCCTCCTGCAGCAAAGCACCCCCACAACATGATGCTGCCACCCCCGTGCTTCACTGTTGGGATGGTGTTCTTCGGCTTGCAAGCCTCCCCCTTTTTCCTCCAAACATAACGATGGTCATTATGGCCAAACAGTTCTATTTTTGTTTCATCAGAACAGAGGACATTTCTCCAAAAAGTACGATCTTTGTCCCCATCTGCAGTTGCAAACCGTAGTCTGGCTTTTTTTTATGGCGGTTCCTTGCTGAGCGGCCTTTCAGGTTATGTCAATATAGGACTTGTTTTAATGTGGATATAGATACGGTCGTACCTGTTTCCTCCAGCATCTTCACAAAGTCCTTTGCTGTTGTTCTGGGATTGATTTGCACTTTTCGCACCAAAGTACGTTCATCTCTAGGAGACAGAACGCGTCTCCTTCCTGAGCGGTATGACGGCTGCGTGGTCCCATGGTGTTTATACTTGCGTACTATTGTTTGTACAGATGAATGTGGTACCTTCAGGCATTTGGAAATTGCTCCCAAGGATGAACCAGACTTGTGGAGGTCTGCAATTCTTTTTCTGAGGTCTTGGCTGATTTCTTTTGATTTTCCCTCGATGTCAAGCAAAGAGGCACTGAGTTTGAAGGTAGGCCTTGAAATACATCCACAGGTACACCTCCAATTGACTCAAATTATGTCAATTAGCCTATCAGATGCTTCTAAAGCCATGACATCATTTTCTGGAATGTTCCAAGCTATTTAAAGGCCCAGTCAACTTAATCTGTGTAAACTTCTGACCAACTGGAATTGTGATACAGTGAATTATAAGTGAAATATTCTGTCTGTAAACTTGTGTCATGCACAAAGTAGATGTCCTAACCAACTTGCCAAAACTATAGTTTGTTGACAACAAATTTGCGGAGTGGTTGAAAAATGAGTTGTAATAACTCCAACCTAAGTGTATGTAAACTTTCGACTTCAACTGTATATAGACAGTGCCTTCGGAAAGTATTCAGACTCATTGACTTTTTCCACATTTTGTTACGTTACAGCCTTATTCTAAAATGGATTAAATAAATGTTTTTCCTCATCAATCTACACACAATACCCCATAATGACAAAACAAAAACAGGTTTTAGAAATGTTTGCACATGTATAAAAAAAATAAAAACAGAAATACCTTATTTACATAAGTATTCAGACCCTTTGCTATGAGACTTGAATTGAAGCATCCTGTTTCCATTGATCATCTTTGAGATGTTTCCACAACTTGATTTGAGTCCACTTGTGGTAAATGACATTGATTTGACCTGATTTGGAAAGGCACACACCTGTCTATAAAAGTTCCCACAGTTGACAGTGCATGTCAGAGCAAAAACCAAGCCATGAGGTCGAAAGAATTGTCCGAAGAGCTCTGAGACAGGATTGTGTCAAGGCACAGATCTGGGGAAGGGTACCAAAAAATGTCTGCAGCATTGAAGGTCCCCAATAACACAGTGGCCTCCATCATTCTTAAATGGAAGAAGTTTAGACTCTTCCTAGAGCTGGCCACCTGGCCAAACTGAGCAATCGGGGGAGAAGGGCCTTGGTCAGGGAGGTGACCAAGAATCCGATGGTCACTCTCGCAGAGCTCTAGAGTTCCTCTGTGGAGATGGGAGGAACTTCCAGAAGGACAACCATCTCTGCAGCACTCCACCAATCAGGCCTTTATGGTAGAGAGGCCAAGCAGATGCCACTCCTCAGTAAAAGGCACAAGACAGCCTGCTTGGAGTTTGCCAAAAGGCACCTAAAGACTCTCAGACCATGAGAAACAAGATTCTCTGGTCTGATGAAACCAAGATTTGGCCTAAATGCCAAGCGTCACGTCTGGAAGAAACCTGGCATAATCCCTACGGTGAAGCATGGTGGTGGCAGCATCATGCTCTGGGGATGTTTTTCAGCGGCAGGGACTGGGAGACTAGCCAGGATCGAGGCAAAGATGAATGGAGCAAAGTACAGAGAGATCCTTGATGAAAACCTTCTCCAGAGCTTTCAGGACCTCAGACTGGGGGCGAAGGTTCACCTTCCAACAGGATAACTACCCTAAGCACACAGCCAAGACAACGCAGGAGTGGCTTCAGGACAAGTCTCTGAATGTCCTTGAGTGGCCCAGCCAGAGTCCGAACTTGAACCCGATTGAACTTCTCTTGAGAGACCTGAAAATAGCTGTGTAGCAACACTCCCCATCCAACCTGACAGAGCTTGAGAGGATCTGCAGAGAAGAATGGGAGAAACTCCCAAAATACACGTGTGCAAAGCTTGTAGCGTCATACCCAAGAAGACTAGAGGCTGTAATCGCTGCCAAAGTTGCTTCAACAAAGTACTGAGTAAAGGGTCTGAATACTTATGTAAATGTGATATTTCAGTTTTATGTTTTATGTTTAATGTATGTTTATGTTCTAAAAACCTGTTTTTGCTTTGTCATTATGGGTGTTGTGATGTCATTATGGGGTATTGTGTGTAGATTGATGAGGGTGGAAAAAACGATTTAATCAATTTTAGAATAAGGCTGTAACATAACAAAATGTGGAAAAAGTCAAGGGGTCTGAATACTTT